>NC_141875.1:685489385-685649385 GCF_056163025.1 Triticum urartu | reverse complement strand
AAATACAGCAAAAGAGTAAAACATTGTCCAAAGGGATAACTATTCAACCGTTACATGTTTGGAAGAGGATTTTGATGCTTCATCCAAGTTTTAGTTGTTCTAGTCATATCTTTTGCTCCTCGGGATAATACAATAAAACCAGTTCATTTGGTTGGTACCCTGGCAATATTGATCTTATTTGCTAAACTCATAAATAGTATCAATTTTTTCGAATGTTTTCTTTCTGTGGATAATTGCTCACAACTTTGTTTACGTTGTATGCCTGACAAGTGATTTGAGTTCAAGGTGAGCTCATAGTTTGCTGAGATCAATATTGCTGGACTGTTTTTTTGAAATGGTCACCAGGGGGAAAAGACTCCCCACTTGAATATATTTCAAAAGTGGTAGAACTCAAAGCTTTACAAGTTGCGGGAAGAGAGGAAATCATGCCACAGACCGGCGTGTACTCTTAGTGTCTCAGTCTTAAGACGATGAGACCACGTAATTAAATCATCTAGAATAGCAACTAGAGTTTGGGATGCATCAAGTTCAATGTTCTGGAACACCTTTTTGTTCCTAGCATCCCAAATCTTCCACAAAAAGAGAAGCAACATAAAAGGTCGAACGGTGTCCGGTAGCGTTGGCGGGAGCGTGGTGGAGAAGAGATCAACGATGGGCATGGCAAGCCGCCGGAGCCCAAGCCGATGCAAAATCCGGCAGGCAGCAGGGCACGAGAAGAAGAGATGGTCGCGATCCTCCACCGAGTTGTTGCACCGAGGACAGACATCCGAGTCCAGGATAGTTTTCTTGCGCAGGTCCTGCCAAGTGTTCAACCGGTCCAGGTAAAACAACCAGCCAAAAATCATTACTTTCTTTGGGACTCGTGAGTCCCAAATAGCCGAGAGAGTCGGGTCAGCAAGCTGGGTAGATAGTGCGGCATAAGCTCCCTGGGCAGAGAAGGCATCACCATTAAGTAGCCGCCTAGAGTCCGGTACCTGAGAGGGGAAAACATCCTGGAACAAAGAGTTCAGAGAGGCAAGCTCTGCGATTGCAGTAGAGGTCAAACGATTACGAAGGGCAAGTTAGATCCCATCCTGTAAAATAGTGGCTACTAGAGCATTTTGGTTGGTGTGGTGGGAGAAAAGAGCTGGGAAGACTACCGCCAGAGGTTCTGGCTGTAGCCAGCGATCTAACCAGAAGAAGGTCGTGGGACCATTGCTAACGGTGCAATGGGAAATCTCTCTCAAACTCTGCAGGTGTTTAAAAATAGTCTTGGCAAGGAAGGAGCTGTTCTTGCCAAGGCCTATGTGTAGAGGTGAGTGGTGGAGGACCTAGTCCTTCCAAGGTAGGTTGTTGGCATGAAGGAATTTATAAGCAAATTTTAGCAGTAGACAGAAGTTTTGTGCACGCAAGTTCTTAACACCTAGACCACCTGCCGCTCGAGGAGTACAGACCTTGTCCCAAGCAACCAAGCACTTCGCTCCGGAACAAGTCTCATCCTTAGACCAGAAAAAGGTACGTCTACGCTTATCGATAGCCTCTATAACCTGGGTGGGGAGAGAAAAGCAAAGCATAAAGTATGTGGGCAAAATATCTAGGACAACAGAAAGAAGGACAAGTTTGCCTCCGCGAGAGAGGAGCAGAGCACACCAGCCGGAGAGGTAGGTGTTGCATCGGTATATCATAGGTTGGAAAGCCGATGGGGGTAGCTTATGTGGGGAGAGGGGAAGGCCGAGGTATGTCTGCGGGAAGGAGGAGATGTCGGTGGCCAGGTCAGCGGCAAGGGTTGCGGCCTCATCGGGGTCAATGTTTAGGGGAATGAAGGTCGTCTTTGTGAATTTGATTTGGAGGCCAGTGGCCGCATCAAAAGCGTCGAGGATAGCTTTTAGGTGTTTTGCGGCATCGGGGGTAGCCTTGAGAATGATGAGGGTATCGTCGGCGTATTGGAGGACGGGGCAGGGAAGATGCAGGCAGAGGGGGTGGAATAAGAGGCCATCATTGTTAGCTTTAATGATCAATTGCTGCAGGATGTTTGCAATGATGATAAAGAGGTAGGGGGAGAGTGGGTCACCTTGGCGAAGACCATTTTTGCACGGAATCCATCTACAAGGAACTCTGTTAAGCATAACGGCAGTGGAGCCGGTGGCAAGGAGCGTTTGGATCCAGTCACACCAACGATCAGGGAAACCCCTAGCCTTTAAAGTGTGCAGGAGTGACGTCGAACAAACAGAGTCGAAGGCCTTTCTAAAATCAAGCTTGATCACAAGAGTGGGGGCTTTGCGTTTGGCACAGCAGTGAAGAATATCAGCAGCATAGAGGAAGTTTTCAGAGATATTGCGCCCAGAGATAAACCCTGTTTGATCAGCATGGACCAAGAGGGGGATTAGAGGTTTTAGCCGGTTGGTTAGGAGCTTTGTTATACCCTTAATTGGGCAGTTCTGCAGGGAGATGGGTCGGAAGTCCACAGGGGAGCATGCCTCGTTACTTTTAGGGAGCAAAATGATTAGGGCCCGATTCATGCAAGAGATGACACAGTTAAGCGAGTGGAAATCCGAGAAGAAATCCTTAACCTTGGCTTTCAGAATGTGCCAGAATTTCCGATAGAAACCCGGACCGAAACCATCAAGGCCCGGGATAGCGAGTTGGTTCATGGATAGGAAGGCGTGAGCAATTTCATCGTCCGTAAAGGGGGCATCCAAGTACTAAAGCTGGGAAATGGGAGAGGGATAGAGATCATGAAGGGAGAAAGACCAGGCTGGTTGAAAGGCAGTACCTAGAAGCGAAGCATAGAAGTCTGATAAAATGTTGGATTTAGCGTCGTGCGAGAAGAACTCGGAGCCATTTGACACCAGGACATTGATTTTGTTATTACAGAGGCGAGCGGAGGCAGAGGCATGGAAGTAGCGAGAGTTTTCATCGCCTTCCAAAGCCGAACGAATTTTCCCCTCTGCATCCAAAAAAGCGCTTTCTCACGTAGAGAGCGTTGGAGAACACGAATGACAACCGTACGAAGGGCAAGCTCGGGCGGGGAGAGGAAGCGATCTTCTTCGATTAGGTCTAGGATGGTAATAATGGTTTTACAATTACGCTCACGGGTAATGAGGGGAACCGCGAGGTGTCTCCATTTTTTCAAAACAGAGCGCGAGTGCTTTAGGGCGGCAAACAGAGAAAGCGCGTGGTTTGATCTAAGTTGGGCCTTGGCCCAAGCTTGAGCGATAACCGCCCGACGGCTGGGCCTAAGGGCCCACCTGGCTTCAAAACGAAAAAGCGCGGGACGCGGGATCGTAGTATCAATCGTGACGAGGAGAGGGACGTGATCAGAGACGAAGCGGGTGAGAGAGGAAATAGTAGTGTTAGGGAAGAGAAGATCCCAATGGACATTGATGAAAACTCTATCAAGTTTTTCCAGAGTGGGTTGGTCTCGCTTACTTGACCACGTGAAACGGCGATCAAGTAGGGGCAGCTCAATGAGAGCATGAGAGTGAATGAAGGCGTTAAACATATCAGCTTCGGCTTGGCGAAAGTGAGTACTGTTTTTGTCGGATGCATGGCGAAGGAGGTTGAAGTCACCTAAAACAAGCCAAGGCGTGGTTTGCGTGGGGGCGAAGCTAGCCAGTTCCTGGAGGAAGAGGCGCTTAAGGCTATGGTCAGTGCGGGCATAGATGTTTGTGATTGCAAGATGCAGAGGGGAGGCGAGGCAGGAGATTAAGGTTGTTTGAGAGTAGGCACCTGAGTTGGTAGATAGAATAGTGAAGTGGGAGGAGGAGAAAGCTGAGAGCATACCACCTGCCGAGCCAATGGCAGGTGAAGTATGAAGCAGGTTTAGGTGATGTGGAAGAAACGATTTTTGTTTGAAGGCGTCAAGGGTACCGAGCTTAGTTTCTTGCAGAAAATAAGCATGGGGGTGAATGGAGATGAGCTCCGAAAGCACATCAGAGCACTTCTGCAACTGACCAAGGCCACGCACATTCCGACAACAGAAGTTAAATTTGAGCTTGTTCATGACGTACAACAAAGGCACCAACGGCACATAAAGGAGGCGAGAGCAGGTAAAGTAAACAGCGGGTGCCTTACAAAAAGATCGCGGGAGTTGCAGCCTAAACCACGACGGAAACTAACACAGGACGAAGGTGACACAGGATCGAAATCATTGCCATAAGGGCAGGTAAGGCCTAGATCGACATAACGAGACGCGGACGTGGCAAGCGGCCGACGTCAAAGTGCAGCAGCTGTCGATCATGGAGCAGGGGAGGACACCTCCGCCACCTCTTCGGGCTCGGCACCGCAGAGAGCAGCGATCTTGGCAAGAGCAGCAGCATCGACAGTTTTCCAGATCACTTAAGGCAAAGATAACAGTCAAATCGAACAATTTGTTTCTGAATCACAGTTTTCCAACTGTGAAATCCCATGTGCATGTCTAAACTTGTTTGGTCTACTGTGCCATTTACGTTATGTTTCTTTAATAGTTTATGAATGGGTTTATTTCTTGGATAGTTATCAATGGGTACTTGTACCCAGCTAGCGATAGTTTTACTAAGATTCCAGTTTCTGGATCGGGGGATCAACCGTTTTTTTGCGTGTTTACTTTCTGTAGCTACATTTTATGCCATTGACCTATGGAGCTCCGGCATTGGCCTATAGTAATGTACAGTCTTTCACTAACCATTTTGTGGCATTGACCTATTGTAGCTAGTGCTAGCCGGAGGCTCTCCTGTCACTGATGGGGCCTGGTACCCCTCATATATGCCCTGCTTTGGAGCCTACTATGAGAAGAGAACCCGCGGCTAACCAGACGATTTTCCAAGATAGAGGACAAGGCGCCTCTCGGTTTTCTTCTTCTCCAGTTTACTACAGCCGGCCGGGCGGGTGGTGAAGCACAAGGTAGCACCCCCCTTGCCTCAGGCACGCTGTTGTTTGCTATACTTGTTAGTGGGATGTAAATATGGATGGGTATAAGGCAAGTAAGCAAGGCAAAGAATGTGCAAGCAGCTGTGGTTGGAAATATGAGCAAATTACTACGAGATTTAATCCAAATAAACAGAAGATAAATCATGACCACAGCAGCAGAGATTAAACTAATCATGCGAACTAGCATAGCAAATCAACATATCACATCTAGGGCACACACTAGAAGCATGAATTCTACCACGATCTCGAACAGGAAGGATAGAATCACATATGGTGCAGCGGTTGCAGCACCGCCGGCATTGACGTTGTCGCCCATGTCGTCGAGGACGAGGTTGCCGAGGTCGGGGAAGAAGTCGTCGTTCGCGAAGTCGTCGCTGCCAGCAGTCGCGCGAGTGCCCTCCCCAAAAACCTGATCGCCCCTCTCCCGTACAGGATCACGAGAGGCGGGGTTCCGGAGGCCTGCTGTCCCTTCTCGCGGTGCACGCCGGAAGGAGGGATGGAGAAGACTTGCTTGGCGGCGCAATGATCTGGAACGGTGGTGAGAAACCATACGAAGCGGCGGCGGCTAGGGTAGACGTCTGCCTGACTATATAGTGCGGGCCGGGTAGGTCGTGGGAGTAAACCCCACGTCCGAGTCGTTACGATCCAAAAGAATCGGAAATGGTTCAGTAATTAACGCGTCCGTTAATTATTAATTAATGACTCATTAATTTTCCCATGCAGCAAAAATATAGACAACGTGCATAGCTCTGTCCTCGGCTCGGCTCAATCCCGCAACCCGCGGCGCGTCGTGGCGAGGTGAGCGAGGAGGAGGAGGAGCGCGCGTGTAGGTCTCCTCTTCTCATCATCATACAAGTGGTAGAAGAGCTCATCTTATAAAGAGGTGCAACTCTCTCTCAACTTCCGGGGTGGGACTAAACTTTAGCCTCACTCACTCCACTCACATGTGTGCATGAATGGGCCAAGAGAATTTCAGAATTTTAGTTGGGCTTTGGGCCAAAGGCCTACTAGCAAAATTCCAACAATCCCCCACAAAGTCTCATTGGCACATCTCATCATTTAGTTCCAAAACATTGTTTTATATATCGGTGCTTAGTGGAGACTATGAAGTTGAAATTCCACTTAGAAATTTATGCTACACTAGATCACAACTTGAATAGTGGACTATGCCTTGAATTACAAGTTTTCTGTGAAACTAGTTTCACACAAATTCTTGACCGATACTGGGCTGCCGCAAGGCTTCCCCGCGGGTGGAGCGTATACGTCATACTCCAGGGCCTTTCATGAATTTATTAGAGAACACCCAATTCTCACATACTGCGACGTTAACAGTCAAATTCATATAGGTGTCTTCCTCAGAAGATGTTCTGCAGGACAACATCTCTGCTTACCCGAATAAGCCACTTGGAACACATTAAGATAAGTATCAACCTTCCATGCAGATCAGGAGAGTATTGCATCTTCACGTAGTGGGATAATTAATATAGGGATACTCTCCTCCCAGCTGACCAACAGCTTGTCTCCCACTTCTACTTCACGGGATCTCCGATCACATAGAGTGGTTTACCACTATGGACAACTCATGCGGTGGGTCTCAAACCCATCTCCATCGATGCATTATCTATCACATTACATGATAGACCCTTTGTGAAGGGATCTGCCAAGTTTTTCGATGTTTGGATATAATCCAACGTAATAACTCCGGAGTTCCTCAATTTTCTGACAGACTTTAGTCTCCTCTTCACATGCCTTGACGACTTCATATTGTCCTTAGAACTGTTTATCTTGACGATCACAGTTTGATTATCACAGTTCATCAGGATAGGGGGTATTGGTTTTTCAACCATAGGTAAGTCCATCAAGAGTTCACGAAGCCACTCTGCTTCAACAGTGGTAGTGTCTAATGCTGTGAGTTCTGCTTCCATAGTTGACCTCGTTAAGATGGTTCGTATGCAAGACTTCCAGGAAACAGCACCACCACCAAGTGTAAAAACATAACCACTTGTGGCCTTAATCTCATCAGCATCAGATATCCAGTTTGAGTCACTATAACCCTCCAGTACCCTTGGATACCCGGTGTAGTGAATCCCATAGCTCGCGGTGCCTTTCAAATAGCGCATAACTCTCTCAAGCGCATGCCAATGATCATCTCCCGGTTTTGACACAAACAGAATCAGCTTGCTCACAGCAAAAGAGATGTCAGGCCTCGTGGCACTCACCAAATACATAAGCGAGCCAATAATCTGAGAATACCTCAGTTGATCTCTAGCAATCCGTCGATTCTTTCGAAGCAACACACTAGCATTATATGGAGTTGGAGAAGGCGTGCAGTCGCTATACCCAAAACGACTCAAGACCTTTTCCACATAATGAGACTGAAGCAGTGTGATCCCACCATTCTCATCTCTCAACAGCTTGATGTTTAAGATAACATCAGCTACTCCTAGATCCTTCATCTCAAAACAGCGAGATAAGAAATCCTTAACCTCCTTGATTAAATCAAGTTTGGTTCCAAAGGTCAATATGTCGTCGACATACAGACAAACAATAACTCCTTCGCCCCCACCATAGCGATAGTACACGCACTTGTCACCATCGTTTACTACAAAGCCGACAGCAGTTAATGTTCTTTCGAACTTCTCATGCCACTCCTTAGGAGCTTGTTTAAGGCCATATAAAGACTTTAATAACTTGCACACCTTTCCTTCTTGACCAGGTACTACAAAACCATCTGGCTGATCTATGTAAATTTCCTCCTTCAACTCTCCATTGAGGAAAGCCGTCTTAACGTCCATTTGATAAACGAGAAGACCATGTGAGGCAGCCAGTGATAGTAGCACCCGAATGTGGTCAGTCTAGCCATGGGTGAGTAAGTATCAAAGAAGTCTTCACCTTCTTTCTGGGTATAACCCTTGGCCACAAGTCGTGCCTTGTACTTTTCAATTGTACCATCAGGTCTAAACTTCTTCTTGAACACCCACTTACATCCTACAGGTTTGCACCCATAAGGACGGTCAGTGATCTCCCAGGTACCGTTAGCTAAGATGGAATCCATCTCGCTACGTACAACTTCCTTCTAGTAGTCAGCATCAGGAGATGCATAGGCTTCTGAAATAGTCCTGGGTGTGTCATCCACGAGGTACACAATGAAATCATCACCAAAAGACTTTGCAGTCCTCTGTCTCTTACTCCTCATAGGAGTTCCATTGTTACCCTCAACAGGATTCTCAACGTGTTCCATCGCAATGGTGGGTTCAGGAATTACAGTGAATTCCTCACTAGATGGAGTAGGTATCTCCTGATTTGATGAACTCGACATATCCTTCATAGGAAATATGTCCTCAAAGAAAGTTGCATCATTTGATTCCATAATCGTACCAGCATGCATGTCAGATACCTCAGATTTTATTATCAAAAATCTATAGCCGATGCTATGAAAAGCATAGCCCAGAAGAACACAATCTACGGTTTTTGGTCCAAGCTTGCGCTTCTTGGGAATTGGTATATTGACTTTCGCCAAACAACCCCAAGTACGTACGTAAGAGAGTTTCAACCTTTTCCTTTCCAATTCCTCAAATGGAGTCATGGTCTTATGCTTTGTGGGAACTCGGTTTAGGACATGACACGCAGTCATTAGCGCCTCCCCCTACCATTCCTTGGATAGACCCGAAGTGTCTAACATGGTGTTAACCATATCAATTAGAGTTCGGTTCTTTCTTTCGGCTGCCCCATTTGACTGGGGTGAGTAGGGAGGCGTCCTCTCATGGATTATACCATGTTCCGCACAAAACAGATCAAATTCATTGGAAAAATACTCTCCACCACGATCGGACCTAAGCCGTTTAATTTTTCGATCAAGTTGGTTCTCTGCCTCAGCTTTCTAGTTTTTAAAGAAAGTCAAAGCCTCATCTTTTGATTTCAGAAGATACACATAAAAATATCTAGTGGAGTCATCAATCAACGTCATGAAGTATCTCTTTCCACCTTTTGACAACACGCCATTCATCTCACAAAGATCAGAATGTATAAGCTCTAGTGGCACCAAGTCTCTTGCCTCTGCAGTCTTATGGGACTTGCGAGGTTGCTTAGCTTGCGCACATACTTGGCACTTGGAGCCTTTGACAGTAGAGATTTTTGGAATTAAATTCATATTGGCTAACCGCGTCATGCAACCAAAGTTAATATGACAGAGTCGTGAATGCCAAATATCAGACTCATTATTGTGGCAAACATTATTAATAACTTTAGTGCAAATATCTGACAAAGATAGGCGGAACAAGCCTCCGCACTCATAGCCTTTTCCAACAAATTGTCCACACTTAGAAATTACAACTTTATTGGATTCGAAAACCAACTTAAAACCATCTCGACATAAATGGGAACCGCTAACGAGATTTTTATTGATGGACAGCACATGATGAACGTTCTTCAGACGCACAGTCTTCCCCGGAGTAAACTTCACATCGACCGTACCAACACCTCGAACGATGGCATGTGACCCGTTCCCCATCAGCACGGGTGAAGTCCCTGTTGCCTGGTATGAAGAAAACATGGAGGCGTCAGCACAAACATGTACATTGGCACCGGTCTGAATTAACCAATCAGGGGATTGAAATACTGAAAGGATGGTAGGAAAAATACCGTACCCTGATTCCTTTATATTAGTATCACCGATGACAACATTAGCGGACTTGCCGCTCTTCTCATGTTCGCGCTCCTCAAAGCGGTTAGTACACTTCGGAGCCCAGTGATTAGGATCACCGCAGACATGGCAAAGTCCCTTCCCCTTCTTATAAGAATTCTTCTTGAAGTTGGTAGAATGTGATGGCTTGTTCTTTGTATCAAACTTGCCTTTGCCCTGAGTTTTGTTCTTATTGTTTTTGAACTTGTTGGGCTGGGAGTTCTTCTTCTGTACCATGTGGGCACTAGAACCTCCCTCAGCAACTCGAGCACGTGTGTCCTTTGCTCTCGCCTTCTCTTCAACATCAAGAGTACCAATGAGATCCGCAACGGAAAACTCCTGTCTCTTGTGTTTCAGGGAAGTAGCAAAATTGTTCCACGAAGGTGGAAGCTTGGCAATGATGCCTCTGGCAACAAATTTGTCCGACAACACACACTTGAAGTACTCAAGTTCTTTTGCGAGCGACTGTATCTCATGAGCCTGCTGTACAACAGGGCGCTCATCAGTCATCTTGTAGTCATAGAATTGCTCCATGACGTACAACTTGCTGCCGGCATCCGAGGCACCAAACTTGGCCTCAAGCGCAGCCCACATGTCCTTGCCGTTGTCAAACGACATATACGAATCCACAATGGAGTCATCAAGAACACTCAGAAGAGCGCCTTTAAAGAGGGTATTGATCTTCTCAAAAGCTTCCAGCTGTGCTGGATTAAGATCGCCCTCAGGCTTGCCCTTGGTGGCATCATAGCAGCCCATGGTCTGAAACTAGTAGACTGCTCTCATGCGCCACCTCTTATATTGCGCCCCCTTAAAGGCAGGGGGCTTCAGATGCGCAGCAAAACCACTCGGGGTAAATTGCCTATAATCAGGTTTTTGGATTGTTGGAAATATGAGCAAATTACTACGAGATTTAATCCGAATAAACAGAAGATAAATCATGACCACAGCAGCAGAGATTAAACTAATCATGCGAACTAGCATAGCAGATGAACATATCACATCTAGGGCACACACTAGAAGCATGAATTCTACCACGATCTCGAACAGGAAGGATAGAATCACATACGGTACAGTGGTTGCAGCACCGCCGACGTTGACGTTGTCGCCCATGTCGTCGAGGACGAGGTTGCCGAGGTCAGGAAAGAAGTCGTCGTTCACGAACTCGTCGCTGCCAGCAGTCGCGCGAGTGCGCTCCCCAAAAACCTGATCGCCCCTCTCCCGTACAGGATCATGAGAGGCGGGGTTCCGGAGGCCTGCTGTCCCTTCTCGCGGTGCACGCCGGAAGGAGGGATCGAGAAGACTTGCCTGGCGGCGCAATGATCTGGAACGGTGGTGAGAAACCATACGAAGCGGCGGCGGCTAGGGTAGACGTCTGCCTGACTATATAGTGCGGGCCGGGTAGGTCGTGGGAGTAAACCCCACGTCCGAGTCGTCACGATCCAAAAGAATCGGAAATGGTTCAGTAATTAACGCGTCCGTTAATTATTAATTAATGACTCATTAATTTTCCCATGCAGCAAAAATATAGACAACGTGCATAGCTCTGTCCTCGGCTCGGCTCAATCCCGCAACCCGCGACGCGTCGTGGCGAAGCGAGCGAGGAGGACGAGCGCGCGTGTAGGTCTCCTCTTCTCATGCTCATACAAGTGGTAGAAGAGCTCATCTTATAAAGAGGTGCAACTCTCTCTCAACTTCCGGGGTGGGACTAAACTTTAGCCTCACTCACTCCACTCACATGTGTGCATGAATGGGCCAAGAGAATTTCAGAATTTTAGTTGGGCTTTGGGCCAAAGGCCTACTAGAAAAATTCCAACAATCCCCCACAAAGTCTCGTTGACACATCTCATCATTTAGTTCCAAAACATTGTTTTATATATCGGTGCTTAGTGGAGACTATGAAGTTGAACTTCCACTTAGAAATTTATGCTACACTAGATCACAACTTGAATAGTGGACTATGCCTTGAACTACAAGTTTTCTCTGAAACTAGTTTCACAGAAATTCTTGACCGATACTGGGCTGCCGCAAGGCTTCCCCGCGGGTGGAGCGTATACGTCATACCCCAGGGCCTTTCATGAATTTATTAGAGAACATCCAATTCTCACAGACTACGACGTTAACAGTCAAATTCATATAGGTGTGTTCCTCACAAGATGTTCTGCAGGACAACATCTCTGCTTACCCGAATAAGCCACTTGGAACACATTAAGATAAGTATCAACCTGCCATGCAGATCAGGAGAGTACTGCATCTTCATGGAGTGGGATAATTAATATAGGGATACTCTCCTCCCAGCTGACCAACAACTTGTCTCGCACTTCTACTTCACGGGATCTCCGATCACATAGAGTGGTTTACCACTATGGACAACTCATGCGGTGGGTCTCAAACCCATCTCCATCGATGCATTATCTATCACATTACGTGATAGACCCTTTGTGAAGGGATCTGCCAAGTTTTTCGATGTTTGGATATAATCCAACGTAATAACTCCGGAGTTCCTCAATTTTCTGACAGATTTTAGTCTCCTCTTCACATGCCTTGAGGACTTCATATTGTCCTTAGAACTGTTTATCTTGACGATCACAGTTTGATTATCACAGTTCATCAGGATAGGGGGTATTGGTTTTTCAACCATAGGTAAGTCCATCAAGAGTTCACGAAGCCACTCTGCTTCAACAGTGGCAGTGTCTAATGCTGTGAGTTCTGCTTCCATAGTTGACCTCGTTAAGATGGTTCGTATGCAAGACTTCCAGGAAACAGCACCACCACCAAGTGTAAAAACATAACCACTTGTGGCCTTAATCTCATCAGCATCAGATATCCAGTTTGAGTCACTATAACCCTCCAGTACCCTTGGATACCCGGTGTAGTGAATCCCATAGCTCGCGGTGCCTTTCAAATAGCGCATAACTCTCTCAAGCGCATGCCAATGATCATCTCCCGGTTTTGACACAAACCGACTCAGCTTGCTCACATCAAAAGAGATGTCAGGCCTCGTGGCACTCGCCAAATACATAAGCGAGCCAATAATCTGAGAATACCTCAGTTGATCTCTAGCAATCCGTCGATTCTTTCGAAGAAACACACTAGCATCATATGGAGTTGGAGAAGGCGTGCAGTCGCTATACCCAAAACGACTCAAGACCTTTTCCACATAATGAGACTGAAGCAGTGTGATCCCACCATTCTCATCTCTCAACAGTTTGATGTTTAAGATAACATCAGCTACTCCTAGATCCTTCATCTCAAAACAGCGAGATAAGAAATCCTTAACCTCCTTGATTAAATCAAGTTTGGTTCCAAAGATCAATATGTCGTCGACATACAGACAAAGAATAACTCCTTCGCCCCCACCATAGCGATAGTACACGCACTTGTCACCATCGTTTACTACATAGCCGGCAGCAGTTAATGTTCTTTCGAACTTCTCATGCCACTCCTTAGGAGCTTGTTTAAGGCCATATAAAGACTTCAATAACTCGCACACCTTTCCTTCTTGACCAGGTACTACAAAACCATCTGGCTGATCTATGTAAATTTCCTCCTTCAACTCCCCATTGAGGAAAGCCGTCTTAACGTCCATTTGATAAACGAGAAGACCATGTGAGGCAGCCAGTGATAGTAGCACCCGAATTATGGTCAGTCTAGCCACGGGTGAGTAAGTATCAAAGAAGTCTTCACCTTCTTTCTGGGTATAACCCTTGGCCACAAGTCGTGCCTTGTACTTTTCAATCGTACCATCAGGTCTAAGCTTCTTCTTGAACACCCACTTACATCCTACAGGTTTGCACCCATAAGGACGGTCAGTGATCTCCCAGGTACCGTTAGCTAAGATAGAATCCATCTCGCTACGTACAGCTTCCTTCTAGTAGTCAGCATCAGGAGATGCATAGGCTTCTGAAATAGTCCTGGGTGTGTCATCCACGAGGTACACAATGAAATCATCACCAAAAGACTTTGCAGTCCTCTGTCTCTTACTCCTCATAGGAGTTCCATTGTTACCCTCAACAGGATTCTCAACGTGTTCCATCGCAATGGTGGGTTCAGGAATTACAGTGAATTCCTCACTAGATGGAGTAGGTATCTCCTGATTTGATGAACTCGACATATCCTTCATAGGAAATATGTCCTCAAAGAAAGTTGCATCATTTGATTCCATAATCATACCAACATGCATGTCGGATACCTCAGATTTTATTATCAAAAATCTATAGCCGATGCTATGAAAAGCATAGCCCAGAAGAACACAATCCACGGTTTTTGGTCCAAGCTTGCGCTTCTTGGGAATTGGTATATTGACTTTCGCCAAACAACCCCAAGTACGTAGGTAAGAGAGTTTCAACCTTTTCCTTTCCCATTCCTCAAATGGAGTCATGGTCTTATGCTTTGTGGGAACTCGGTTTAGGACATGACACGCAGTCATTAGCGCCTCCCCCCACCATTCCTTGGATAGACCCGAAGTGTCTAACATGGTGTTAACCATATCAGTTAGAGTTCGGTTCTTTCTTTCGGCTACCCCATTTGACTGGGGTGAGTAGGGAGGCGTTCTCTCATGGATTATAGCATGTTCCGCACAAAACAGATCAAATTCATTGGAAAAATACTCTCCACCACGATCGGACCTAAGCCGTTTAATTTTTCGATCAAGTTGGTTCTCTACCTCAGATTTATAGTTTTTAAAGAAAGTCAAAGCCTCATCTTTTGATTTCAGAAGATACACATAACAATATCTAGTGGAGTCATCAATCAACGTCATGAAGTATCTCTTTCCACCTTTTGTCAACACGCCATTCATCTCACAAAGATCAGAATGTATAAACTCTAGTGGCGCCAAGTCTCTTGCCGCTGCAGTCTTATGGGACTTGCGAGGTTGCTTAGCTTGCACACATACTTGGCACTTGGAGCCTTTGACAGTAGAGATTTTTGGAATTAAATTCATATTGGCTAACTGCGTCATGCAACCAAAGTTAATATGACAGAGTCGTGAATGCCAAATATCAGACTCATTATTGTGGCAAACATTATTAATAACTTTAGTGCAAATATCTGACAAAGATATGCGGAACAAGCCTCCGCACTCTTAGCCTTTTCCAACAAATTGTCCACACTTAGAAATTACAACTTTATTGGATTCGAAAACCAACTTAAAACCATCTCAACATAAACGGGAACCGCTAACGAGATTTTTATTGATGGACGGCACATGATGAACGTTCTTCAGACGCACAGTCTTCCCCGAAGTAAACTTCAGATCGACCATACCAACACCTCGAACGATGGCATGTGACCCGTTCCCCATCAGCACGGGTGAATTCCCTGTTGCCTGGTATGAAGAAAACATGGAGGCGTCAGCACAAACATGTACATTAGCACCTGTGTCAATTAACCAATCAGGGGATTGAAATACTAAAAAGATGGTAGGAAAAATATCGTACCCTGATTCCTTCATATCAGTATCACCGATGACAACATTAGCGGACTTGCCGCTCTTCCCATGTTCGCGCTCCTCAAAGCGGTTAGGACACTTCGGAGCCCAGTGATTAGGATCACCTCAGACATGGCAAAGTCCCTTCCCCTTCTTATAAGAATTCTTCTTGAAGTTGGTAGAATGTGATGGCTTGTTCTTTGTATCAAACTTGCCTTTGCCCTGAGTTTTGTTCTTATTGTTTTTGAACTTGTTGGGCTGGGAGTTCTTCTTCTGTACCATGTGGGCACTAGAACCTCCCTCAGCAACTCGAGCACGTGTGTCCTTTGCTCTCGCCTTCTCTTCAACATCAAGAGTACCAATGAGATCCGCAACGAAAAACTCCTGTCTCTTGTGTTTCAGGGAAGTAGCAAAATTGTTCCACGAAGGTGGAAGCTTGGCAATGATGCCTCCGGCAACAAATTTGTCCGGCAACACACACTTGAAGTACTCAAGTTCTTTTGCGAGCGACTGTATCTCATGAGCCTGCTGTACAACAGGGCGCTCATCAGTCATCTTGTAGTCATAGAATTGCTCCATGACGTACAACTTGCTGCCGGCATCCGAGGCACCAAACTTGGCCTAGAGCGCAGCCCACATGTCCTTGCCGTTCTCAAACGACATATATGAATCCACAATGGAGTCATCAAGAACACTCAGAAGAGCGCCTTTAAAGAGGGTATCGATCTTCTCAAAAGCTTCCAGCTGTGCTGGATTAAGATCGCCCTCAGGCTTGCCCTTGGTGGCATCATAACAGCCAATGGTCTGAAACTAGTAGACTGCTCTCGTGCGCCACCTCTTATATTGCGCCCTCTTAAAGGCAGGCGGCTTCATGCCCGCAGCAAAACCACTCGGAGTAAATTGCCTATAATCAGGTTTTTGGATTGTTGGAAATATGAGCAAATTACTACGAGATTTAATCCGAATAAACAGAAGATAAATCATGACCACAACAGCAGAGATTAAACTAATCATGCGAACTAGCATAGCAGATGAACATATCACATCTAGGGCACACACTAGAAGCATGAATTCTACCACGACCTCGAATAGGAAGGATAGAATCACATACGGTGCAGCGGTTGCAGCCCCGCCGGTGTTGACGTTGTCGCCCATGTCGTCGAGAACGAGGTTGCCGAGGTCGGGGAAGAAGTCGTCGTTCGCGAAGTCGTCGCTGCCAGCAGTCGCGCGAGTGCGCTCCCCAAAAACCTGATCGCCCCTCTCTCGTACAGGATCACGAGAGGCGGGGTTCCGGAGGCCTGCTGTCCCTTCTCGCGGTGCACGCCGGAAGGAGGGATGGAGAAGACTTGCTTGGCGGCGCAATGATCTGGAACGATGGTGAGAAACCATACGAAGCAGCGGTGGCTAGGGTAGACGTCTGCCTGACTATATAGTGCGGGCCGGGTAGGTCGTGGGAGTAAACCCCACGTCCGAGTCGTCACGATCCAAAAGAATCGGAAATGGTTCAGTAATTAACACGTCCGTTAATTATTAATTAATGACTCATTAATTTTCCCATGGGCAAAAATATAGACAACGTGCATAGCTCTGTCCTCGGCTCGGCTCAATCCCGCAACCCGCGGCGCGTCGTGACGAGGCGTGGCGTGGCGGGGCGAGCGAGGAGGAGGAGCGCGCGTGTAGGTCTCCTCTTCTCATGCTCATACAAGTGGTAGAAGAGCTCATCTTATAAAGAGGTGCAACTCTCTCTCAACTTTCGGGGTGGGACTAAACTTTAGCCTCACTCACTCCACTCACATGTGTGCATGAATGGGCCAAGAGAATTTCAGAATTTTAGTTGGGCTTTGGGCCAAAGGACTGCTAGAAAATTCCAACAATCCCCCACAAAGTCTAATTGGCACATCTCATCATTTAGTTCCAAAACATTGTTTTATATATCGGTGCTTAGTGGAGACTATGAAGTTGAACTTCCACTTAGAAATTTATGCTACACTAGATCACAACTTGAATAGTGGACTATGCCTTGAACTACAAGTTTTCTGTGAAACTAGTTTCACACAAATTCTTGATCGATACTGGGCTGCCGCAAGGCTTCCCCGCGGGTGGAGCGTATACGTCATACTCCAGGGCCTTTCATGAATTTATTAGAGAACACCCAATTCTCACAGACTGCGACGTTAACAGTCAAATTCAGATAGGTGTGTTCCTCAGAAGATGTTCTGCAGGACAACATCTCTGCTTACCCGAATAAGCCACTTGGAACACATTAAGATAAGTATCAACCTGCCATGCAGATCAGGAGAGTATTGCATCTTCACGGAGTGGGATAATTAATATAGGGATACTCTCCTCCCAGCTGACCAACAGCTTGTCTCCCACTTCTACTTCACGGGATCTCCGATCACATAGAGTGGTTTACCACTATGGACAACTCATGCGGTGGGTCTCAAACCCATCTCCATCGATGCATTATCTATCACATTACGTGATAGACCCTTTGTGAAGGGATCTGCCAAGTTTTTCGACGTTTGGATATAATCCAACGTAATAACTCCGGAGTTCCTCAATTTTCTGACAGATTTTAGTCTCCTCTTCACATGCCTTGAGGACTTCATATTGTCCTTAGAACTGTTTATCTTGACGATCACAGTTTGATTATCACAGTTCATCAGGATAGGGGGTATTGGTTTTTCAACCATAGGTAAGTCCATCAAGAGTTCACGAAGCCACTCTGCTTCAACAGTGGCAGTGTCTAATGCTGTGAGTTCTGCTTCCATAGTTGACCTCGTTAAGATGGTTCGTATGCAAGACTTCCAGGAAACAGCACCACCACCAAGTGTAAAAACATAACCACTTGTGGCCTTAATCTCATCAGCATCAGATATCCAGTTTGAGTCACTATAACCCTCCAGTACCCTTGGATACCCGGTGTAGTGAATCCCATAGCTCGCGGTGCCTTTCAAATAGCGCATAACTCTCTCAAGCGCATGCCAATGATCATCTCCCGGTTTTGACACAAACCGACTCAGCTTGCTCACAGCAAAAGAGATGTCAGGCCTCGTGGCACTCGCCAAATACATAAGCGAGCCAATAATCTGAGAATACCTCAGTTGATCTCTAGCAATCCGTCGATTCTTTCGAAGAAACACACTAGCATCATATGGAGTTGGAGAAGGCGTGCAGTCGCTATACCCAAAACGACTCAAGACCTTTTCCACATAATGAGACTGAAGCAGTGTGATCCCACCATTCTCATCTCTCAACAGCTTGATGTTTAAGATAACATCAGCTACTCCTAGATCCTTCATCTCAAAACAGCAAGATAAGAAATCCTTAACCTCCTTGATTAAATCAAGTTTGGTTCCAAAGATCAATATGTCATCGACATACAGACAAAGAATAACTCCTTCGCCCCCACCATAGCGATAGTACACGCACTTGTAACCATCGTTTACTACAAAGCCGACAGCAGTTAATGTTCTTTCGAACTTCTCATGCCACTCCTTAGGAGCTTGTTTAAGGCCATATAAAGACTTTAATAACTTGCACACCTTTCCTTCTTGACCAGGTACTACAAAACCATCTGGCTGATCCATGTAAATTTCCGCCTTCAACTCTCCATTGAGGAAAGCCGTCTTAACGTCCATTTGATAAACGAGAAGACCATGTGAGGCAGCCAGTGATAGTAGCACACGAATTGTGGTCAGTCTAGCCACGGGTGAGTAAGTATCAAAGAAGTCTTCACCTTCTTTTTGGGTATAACCCTTGGCCACAATTCATGCCTTGTACTTTTCAATCGTACCATCAGGTCTAAGCTTCTTCTTGAACACCCACTTACATCCTACAGGTTTGCACCCATAAGGACGGTCAGTGATCTCCCAGGTACCATTAGCTAAGATGGAATCCATCTCGCTACGTACAGCTTCCTTCCAGTAGTCAGCATCAGGAGATGCATAGGCTTCTGACATAGTCCTGGGTGTGTCATCCACGAGGTACACAATGAAATCATCACCAAAAGACTTTGCAGTCCTCTGTCTCTTACTCCTCATCGGAGTTCCATTGTTACCCTCAACAGGATTCTCAACGTGTTCCATCGCAATGGTGGGTTCAGGAATTACAGTGAATTCCTCACTAGATGGAGTAGGTATCTCCTGATTTGATGAACTCGACATATCCTTCATAGGAAATATGTCCTCAAAGAAAGTTGCATCATTTGATTCCATAATCGTACCAACATGCATGTCAGATACCTCAGATTTTATTATCAAAAATATATAGCCGATGCTATGAGAAGCATAGCCCAGAAGAACACAATCTACGGTTTTTGGTCCATGCTTGCGCTTCTTGGGAATTGGTATATTGACTTTCGCCAAACAACCCCAAGTACGTAGGTAAGAGAGTTTCAACCTTTTCCTTTCCCATTCCTCAAATGGAGTCATGGTCTTATGCTTTGTGGGAACTCGGTTTAAGACATGACACACAGTCATTAGCACCTCCCCCCACCATTCCTTGGATAGACCCGAAGTGTCTAACATGGTGTTAACCATATCGGTTAGAGTTCGGTTCTTTCTTTCGGCTACCCCATTTGACTGGGGTGAGTAGGGAGGCGTCCTCTCATGGATTATACCATGTTCCGCACAAAACAGATCAAATTCATTGGAAAAATACTCGCCACCAAGATCGGACCTAAGACATTTCATTTTTCGATCAAGTTGGTTCTCTACCTCAGCTTTATAGTTTTTAAAGAAAGTCAAAGCCTCATCTTTTGATTTCAGAAGATACACATAACAATATCTAGTGGAGTCATCAATCAACGTCATGAAGTATCTCTTTCCACCTTTTGTCAACACGCCATTCATCTCACAAAGATCAGAATGTATAAGCTCTAGTGGCGCCAAGTCTCTTGCCTCTGTAGTCTTATGGGACTTGCGAGGTTGCTTAGCTTGCACACATACTTGGCACTTGGAGCCTTTGATAGTAGAGATTTTCGGAATTAAATTCATATTGGCTAACCGCGTCATGCAACCAAAGTTAATATGACAGAGTCATGAATGCCAAATATCAGACTCATTATTGTGGCAAACATTTTTAATAACTTTAGTGCAAATATCTGACAAAGATAGGCGGAACAAGCCTCCGCACTCATAGCCTTTTCCAACAAATTGTCCACACTTAGAAATTACAACTTTATTGGATTCGAAAACCAACTTAAAACCATCTCGACATAAACGGGAACCGCTTACGAGATTTTTATTGATGGACGGCACATGATGAACGTTCTTCAGACACACAGTCTTCCCCGAAGTAAACTTCAGATCGACCGTACCAACACCTCGAACGATGGCATGTGACCCGTTCCCCATCAGCACGGGTGAAGTCCCTATTGCCTGGTAAGAAGAAAACATGGAGGCGTCAGCACAAACATATACATTGGCACCGGTGTCAATTAAGCAATCAGGGGATTGAAATATTGAAAGGATGGTAGGAAAAATACCGTACCCTGATTCCTTCATATCAGTATCACCGATGACAACATTAGCGGACTTGCCGCTCTTCTCATGTTCGCGCTCCTCAAAGAGGTTAGGACAATTCGGAGCCCAGTGATTAGGATCACCGCAGACATGGCAAAGTCCCTTCCCCTTCTTATAAGAATTCTTCTCGAAGTTGGTAGAATGTGATGGCTTGTTCTTTGTATCAAACTTGCCTTTGCCTGAGTTTTGTTCTTATTGTTTTTGAACTTGTTGGGCTGGGAGTTCTTCTTCTATACCATGTGGGCACTAGAACCTCCCTCAGCAACTCGAGCACGTGTGTCCTTTGCTCTCGCCTTCTCTTCAACATCAAGAGTACCAATGAGATCCGCAACGGAAAACTCCTGTCTCTTGTGTTTCAGGGAAGTAGCAAAATTGTTCCACGAAGGTGGAAGCTTGGCAATGATGTCTCCGGCAACAAATTTGTCCGGCAACACACACTTGAAGTACTCAAGTTCTTTTGCGAGCGACTGTATCTCATGAGCCTGCTGTACAACAGGGCGCTCATCAGTCATCTTGTAGTCATAGAATTGCTCCATGACGTACAACTCGCTGCCGGCGTCCGAGGCACCAAACTTGGCCTTGAGCGCAGCCCACATGTCCTTGCCGTTGTTAAACGACATATACGAATCCATAATGGAGTCATCAAGAACACTCAGAAGAGCGCCTTTAAAGAGGGTATCGATCTTCTCAAAAGCTTCCAGCTGTGCTGGATTAAGATCGCCCTCAGGCTTGCCCTTGGTGGCATCATAGAAGCCCATGGTCTGAAACCAGTAGACTGCTCTCATCCGCCACCTCTTATATTGTGCCCCCTTAAAGGCAGACGGCTTCAGATGCGCAACAAAACCACTCGGAGTAAATTGCCTATAATCAGGTTTTTGGATTGTTGGAAATATGAGCAAATTACTACGAGATTTAATCCGAATAAACAGAAGATAAATCATGACCACAACAGCAGAGATTAAACTAATCATGCGAACTAGCATAGCAGATGAACATATCACATCTAGGGCACACACTAGAAGCATGAATTCTACCACGATCTCGAACAGGAAGGATAGAATCACATATGGTGCAGCGGTTGCAGCACCGCCGGCGTTGACGTTGTCGCCCATGTCGTCGAGGACGAGGTTGCCGAGGTCGGTGAAGAAGTTGTCGTTCGCGAAGTCGTCGCCGCCAGCAGTCGCGCGAGTGCGCTCCCCAAAAACCTGATCGCCCCTCTCTCGTACAGGATCACGAGAGGCGGGGTTCCGGAGGCCTGCTGTCCCTTCTCGCGGTGCACGCCGGAAGGAGGGATGGAGAAGACTTGCTTGGCAGCGCAATGATCTGGAACGATGTTGAGAAACCATACGAAGCAGCGGCGGCTAGGGTAGACGTCTTCCTGACTATATAGTGCGGGCCGGGTAGGTCGTGGGAGTAAACCCACGTCCGAGTCATCACGATCCAAAAGAATCGGAAATGGTTCAGTAATTAACGCGTCCGTTAATTATTAATTAATGACTCATTAATTTTCCCATGCAGCAAAAATATAGACAACGTGCATAGCTCTGTCCTCGGCTCGGCTCAATCCCGCAACCCGCGGTGCGTCGTGGCGAGGCGAGCGAGGAGGAGGAGCGCGCGTGTAGGTCTCCTCTTCTCATGCTCATACAAGTGGTAGAAGAGCTCATCTTATAAAAAGGTGCAACTCTCTCTCAACTTCTGGGGTGGGACTAAACTTTAGCCTCACTCACTCCACTCACATGTGTGCATGAATGGGCCAAGAGAATTTCAAAATTTTAGTTGGGCTTTGGGCCAAAGGCCTACTAGCAAAATTCCAACAATCCCCCACAAAGTCTCATTGGCACATCTCATCATTTAGTTCCAAAACATTGTTTTATATATCGGTGCTTAGTGGAGACTATGAAGTTGAACTTCCACTTAGAAATTTATGCTACACTAGATCACAACTTGAATAGTGGACTATGCCTTGAACTACAAGTTTTCTGTGAAACTAGTTTCACACAAATTCTTGACCGATACTGGGCTGCCGCAAGGCTTCCCCGCGGGTGGAGCGTATACGTCATACTCCAGGGTGTTTCATGAATTTATTAGAGAACACCCAATTCTCACAGACTGCGACGTTAACAGTCAAATTCATATAGGTGTGTTCCTCAGAAGATGTTCTGCAGGACAACATCTCTGCTTACTCGAATAAGCCACTTGGAACACATTAAGATAAGTATCTACCTGCCATGCAGATCAGGAGAGTATTGCATCTTCACGGAGTGGGATAATTAATATAGGGATACTCTCCTCCCAGCTGACCAACAGCTTGTCTCCCACTTCTACTTCACGGGATCTCCGATCACATAGAGTGGTTTACCACTATGGACAACTCATGCGGTGGGTCTCAAAACCATCTCCATCAATGCATTATCTATCACATTACGTGATAGACCCTTTGTGAAGGGATTTGCCAAGTTTTTCGACGTTTGGATATAATCCAACGTAATAACTCCGGAGTTCCTCAATTTCCTGACAGATTTTAGTCTCCTCTTCACATGCCTTGAGGACTTCATATTGTCCTTAGAACTGTTTATCTTGACGATCACAGTTTGATTATCACAGTTCATCAGGATAGGGGGTATTGGTTTTTCAACCATAGGTAAGTCCATCAAGAGTTCACGAAGCCACTCTGCTTCAACAGTGGAAGTGTCTAATGCTGTGAGTTCGGCTTCCATAGTTGACCTCGTTAAGATGGTCTGCTTGCAAGACTTCCAGGAAACAGCACCACCACCAAGTGTAAAAACATAACCACTTGTGGCCTTAATCTCATCAGCATCAGATATCCAGTTTGAGTAACTGTAACCCTCCAGTACCCTTGGATACCCGGTGTAGTGAATCCCGTAGCTCGCGGTGCCTTTCAAATAGCGCATAACTCTCTCAAGCGCATGCCAATGATCATCTCCCGGTTTTGACACTAACTGACTCAGCTTGCTCACAGCAAAAGAGATGTCAGGCCTCGTGGCACTCGCCAAATACATAAGCGTGCCAATAATCTGAGAATACCTCAGTTGATCTCTAGCAATCCGTCGATTCTTTCGAAGCAACACACTAGCATCATATGGAGTTGGAGAAGGCGTGCAGTCGCTATACCCAAAACGACTCAAGACCTTTTCCACATAATGAGACTGAAGCAGTGTGATCCCACCATTCTCATCTCTCAACAGCTTGATGTTTAAGATAACATCAGCTACTCCTAGATCCTTCATCTCAAAACAGCGAGATAAGAAATCCTTAACCACCTTGATTAAATCAAGTTTGGTTCCAAAGATCAATATGTCGTCGACATACAGACAAAGAATAACTCCTTCGCCCCCACCATAGAGATAGTACACGCACTTGTCACCATCGTTTACTACAAAGCCGGCAGCAGTTAATGTTCTTTCGAACTTCTCATGCCACTCCTTAGGAGCTTGTTTAAGGCCATATAAAGATTTTAATAACTTTCACACCTTTCCTTCTTGACCAGGTACTACAAAACCATCTGGCTGATCCATGTAAATTTCCTCCTTCAACTCTCCATTGAGGAAAGCCGTCTTAACGTCCATTTGATAAACGAGAAGACCATGTGAGGCAGCCAGTGATAGTAGCACCCGAATTGTGGTCAGTCTAGCCACGGGTGAGTAAGTATCAAAGAAGTCTTCACCTTCTTTCTGGGTATAACCCTTGGCCACAAGTCGTGCCTTGTACTTTTCAATCGTACCATCAGGTTGAAGCTTCTTCTTGAACACCCACTTACATCCTACAGGTTTGCACCCATAAGGACGGTCAGTGATCTCCCAGGTACCGTTAGCTAAGATGGAATCCATCTCGCTACGTACAGCTTCCTTCTAGTAGTCAGCATCAGGAGATGCATAGGCTTCTGAAATAGTCCTGGGTGTGTCATCCACGAGGTACACAATGAAATCATCACCAAAAGACTTTGCAGTCCTCTGTCTCTTACTCCTCATCGGAGTTCCATTGTTACCCTCAACAGGATTCTCAACGTGTTCCATCGCAATGGTGGGTTCAGGAATTACAGTGAATTCCTCACTAGATGGAGTAGGTATCTCCTGATTTGATGAACTCGACATATCCTTCATAGGAAATATGTCCTCAAAGAAAGTTGCATCAGTTGATTCCATAATCGTACCAACATGCATGTCGGATACCTCAGATTTTATTATCAAAAATCTATAGCCGATGCTATGAGAAGCATAGCCCAGAAGAGCACAATCCACAGTTTTTGGTCCAAGCTTGCGCTTCTTGGGAATTGGTATATTGACTTTCGCCAAACAACCCCAAGTACGTAGGTAAGAGAGTTTCAACCTTTTCCTTTCCCATTCCTCAAATGGAGTCATGGTCTTATGCTTTGTGGGAACTCGGTTTAGGACATGACACGCAGTCATTAGCGCCTCCCCCCACCATTCCTTGGATAGACCCGAAGTGTCTAACATGGTGTTAACCATATTAGTTAGAGTTCGGTTCTTTCTTTCGGCTACCCCATTTGACTGGGGTGAGTAGGGAGGCGTCCTCTCATGGATTATACCATGTTCCGCACAAAACAGATCAAATTCATTGGAAAAATACTCTCCACCACGATCGACCTAAGCCGTTTAATTTTTCGATCAAGTTGGTTCTCTGCCTCAGCTTTATAGTTTTTATAGAAAGTCAAAGCCTCATCTTTTGATTTCAGAAGATACACATAACAATATCTAGTGGAGTCATCAATCAACGTCATGAAGTATCTCTTTCCACCTTTTGTCAACACGCCATTCATCTCACAAAGATCAGAATGTATAAGCTCTAGTGGCGCCAAGTCTCTTGCCTCTGCAGTCTTATGGGACTTGCGAGGTTGCTTAGCTTGCACACATACTTGGCACTTGGAGCCTTTGACAGTAGAGATTTTCGGAATTAAATTCATATTGGCTAACCGCGTCACGCAACCAAAGTTAATATGACAGAGTCGTGAATGCCAAATATCAGACTCATTATTGTGGCAACCATTATTAATAACTTTAGAGCAAATATCTGACAAAGATAGGCGGAACAAGCCTCCGCACTCATAGCCTTTTCCAACAAATTTTCCACACTTAGAAATCACAAATTTATTGGATTCGAAAACCAACTTAAAACCATCTCGACATAAATGGGAACCGCTAACGAGATTTTTATTGATGGACGGCACATGATGAACGTTCTTCAGACGCACAGTCTTCCCCGAAGTAAACTTCAGATCGACCGTACCAACACCTTGAACGATGGCATGTGACCCGTTCCCCATCAGCACGGGTGAAGTCCCTGTTGCCTGGTAAGAAGAAAACATGGAGGCGTCAGCACAAACATGTACATTGGCACTGGTGTCAATTAATCAATCAGAGCATTGAAATACTGAAAGGATGGTACGAAAAATACCGTACCCTGATTCCTTCATATCAGTATCACCGATGACAACATTAGCGGACTTGCCGCTCTTCTCATGTTCGCGCTCCTCAAAGCGGTTAGGACACTTCGGAGCCCAGTGATTAGGATCACCGCAGACATGGCAAAGTCCCTTCCCCTTCTTATAAGAATTCTTCTTGAAGTTGGTAGAATGTGATGGCTTGTTCTTTGTATCAAACTTGCCTTTGCCCTGAGTTTTGTTCTTATTGTTTTTGAACTTGTTGGGCTGGGAGTTCTTCTTCTGTACCATGTGGGCACTAGAACCTCCCTCAGCAACTCGAGCACGTGTGTCCTTTGCTCTCGCCTTCTCTTCAACATCAAGAGTACCAATGAGATCCGCAACGGAAAACTCCTGTCTCTTGTGTTTCAGGGAAGTAGCAAAATTGTTCCATGAAGGTGGAAGCTTGGCAATGATGCCTCCGGCAACAAATTTGTCCGGCAACACACACTTGAAGTACTCAAGTTCTTTTGCGAGTGACTGTATCTCAAGAGCCTCCTGTACAACAGGGCGCTCATCAGTCATCTTGTAGTCATAGAATTGCTCCATGACGTACAACTCGCTGCCGGCGTCCGAGGCACCAAACCTGGCCTCGAGCGCAGCCCACATGTCCTTGCCGTTGTCAAATGACATATACGAATCCACAATGGAGTCATCAAGAACACTCAGAAGAGCGCCTTTAAAGAGCGTATCGATCTTCTCAAAAGCTTCCAGCTGTGCTGGATTAAGATCGCCCTCAGGCCTGCCCTTGGTGGCATCATAGCAGCCCATGGTCTGAAACCAGTAGACTGCTCTCGTGCGCCACCTCTTATATTGCGCCCCCTTAAAGGCAGGCGGCTTCAGATGCGCAGCAAAACCACTCGGAGTAAATTGCCTATAATCAGGTTTTTGGATTGTTGGAAATATGAGCAAATTACTACGAGATTTAATCCGAATAAACAAAAGATAAATCATGACCACAACAGCAGAGATTAAACTAATCATGCGAACTAGCATAGCAGATGAACATATCACATCTAGGGCACACACTAGAAGCATGAATTCTACCACGATCTCGAACAGGAAGGATAGAATCACATACGGTGCAGCGGTTGCAGCACCGCCAGTGTTGACGTTGTCGCCCATGTCATTGAGGACGAGGTTGCCGAGGTCGGGGAAGAAGTCGTCGTTCGCGAAATCGTCGCTGCCAGCAGTCGCGCGAGTGCGCTCCCCAAAAACCTGATCGCCCCTCTCCCGTACAGGATCACGAGAGGCGGGGTTCCGGAGGCCTGCTGTGCCTTCTCGCGGTGCACGCCGGAAGGAGGGATGGAGAAGACTTGCTTGGCGGTGCAATGATCTGGAACGGTGGTGAGAAACCATACGAAGCCGCGGCGGCTAGGGTAGACGTCTGCCTGACTATATAGTGCGGGCCGGGTAGGTCGTGGGAGTAAACCCCACGTCCGAGTCGTGACGATCCAAAAGAATCGGAAACAGTTCAGTAATTAACGCGTCCGTTAATTATTAATTAATGACTCATTAATTTTCCCATGCAGCAAAAATATAGACAACGTGCATAGCTCTATCCTCGGCTCGGCTCAATCCCGCAACCCGCGGCGCGTCGTGACGAGGCGTGGCGTGGCAAGGCGAGTGAGGAGGAGGAGTGCGCGTGTAGGTCTCCTCTTCTCATGCTCATACAAGTGGTAGAAGAGCTCATCTTATAAATAGGTGCAACTCTCTCTCAACTTTCGGGGTGGGACTAAACTTTAGCCTCACTCACTCCACTCACATGTGTGCATGAATGGGCCAAGAGAATTTCAGAATTTTAGTTGGGCTTTGGGCCAAAGGACTGCTAGAAAATTCCAACAATCCCCCACAAAGTCTCATTGGCACATCTCATCATTTAGTTCCAAAACATTGTTTTATATATCGGTGCTTAGTGGAGACTATGAAGTTGAACTTCCACTTAGAAATTTATGCTACACTAGATCACGACTTGAATAGTGGACTATGCCTTGAACTACAAGTTTTCTAGTTCCAAAACATTGTTTTATATATCGGTGCTTAGTGGAGACTATGAAGTTGAACTTCCACTTAGAAATTTATGCTACACTAGATCACAACTTGAATAGTGGACTATGCCTTGAACTACAAGTTTTCTGTGAAACTAGTTTCACACAAATTCTTGACCGATACTGGGCTGCCGCAAGGCTTCCCCGTAGGTGGAGCGCATACGTCATACTCCAGGGCCTTTCATGAATTTATTAGAGAACACCCAATTCTCACAGACTGCGACGTTAACAGTCAAATTCATATAGGTGTGTTCCTCAGAAGATGTTCTGCAGGACAACATCTCTGCTTACCCGAATAAGCCACTTGGAACACATTAAGATAAGTATCAACCTGCCATGTAGATCAGGAGAGTATTGCATCTTCACGGAGTGAGATAATTAATATAGGGATACTCTCCTCCCAGCTGACCAACAGCTTGTCTCCCACTTCTACTTCATGGGATCTCCGATCACATAGAGTGGTTTACCACTATGGACAACTCATGCGGTGGGTCTCAAACCCATCTCCATCGATGCATTATCTATCACATTACGTGATAGACCCTTTGTGAAGGGATCTGCCAAGTTTTTCGATGTTTGGATATAATCCAACGTAACAACTCCGGAGTTCCTCAATTTCCTGACAGATTTTAGTCTCCTCTTCACATGCCTTGAGGACTTCATATTGTCCTTAGAACTGTTTATCTTGACGATCACAGCTTGATTATCACAGTTCATCAGGATAGGGGGTATTGGTTTTTCAACCATAGGTAAGTCCATCAAGAGTTCACGAAGCCACTCTGCTTCAAAGTGGCAGTGTCTAATGCTGTGAGTTCTGCTTCCATAGTTGACCTCGTTAAGATGGTCTTCTTGCAAGACTTCCAGGAAACAGCACCACCACCAAGTGTAAAAACATAACCACTTGTGGCCTTAATCTCGTCAGCATCAGATATCCAGTTTGAGTCACTATAACCCTCCAGTACCCTTGGATACCCGGTGTAGTGAATCCCATAGCTCGCGGTGCCTATCAAATAGCGCATAACTCTCTCAAGCGCATGCCAATGATCATCTCCCGGTTTTGACACTAACCGACTCAGCTTGCTCACAGCAAAAGAGATGCCAGGCCTCGTGGCACTCGCCAAATACATAAGCGAGCCAATAATTTGAGAATACCTCAGTTGTTCTCTAGCAATCCGTCGATTCTTTCGAAGCAACACACTAGCATCATATGGAGTTGGAGAAGGCGTGCAGTCGCTATACCCAAAACGACTCAAGACCTTTTCCACATAATGAGACTGAAGCAGTGTGATCCCACCATTCTCATCTCTCAATAGCTTGATGTTTAAGATAACATCAGCTACTCCTAGATCCTTCATCTCAAAACAACGAGATAAGAAATCCTTAACCTCCTTGATTAAATCAAGTTTGGTTCCAAAGATCAATATGTCGTCGACATACAGACAAAGAATAACTCCTTCGCCCCCACCATAGCGATAGTACACGCACTTGTCACCATCGTTTACTACAAAGCCGACAGTAGTTAATGTTCTTTCGAACTTCTCATGCCACTCCTTAGGAGCTTGTTTAAGGCCATATAAAGACTTTAATAACTTGCACACCTTTCCTTCTTGACCAGGTACTACAAAACCATCTGGCTGATCCATGTAAATTTCCTCCTTCAACTCTCCATTGAGGAAAGCCGTCTTAACGTCCATTTGATAAACGAGAAGACCATGTGAGGCAGCCAGTGATAGTAGCACCCGAATTGTGGTCAGTCTAGCCACGGGTGAGTAAGTATCAAAGAAGTCTTCACCTTCTTTCTGGGTATAACCCTTGGCCACAAGTCATGCCTTGTACTTTTCAACTGTACCATCAGGTCTAAGCTTCTTCTTGAACACCCACTTACATCCTATAGGTTTGCACCCATAAGGACGGTCAGTGATCTCCCAGGTACCGTTGGCTAAGATGGAATCCATCTCGCTACGTACAGCTTCCTTCCAGTGGTCAGCATCAGGAGATGCATAGGCTTCTGAAATAGTCCTGGGTGTGTCATCCATGAGGTACACAATGAAATCATCACCAAAAGACTTTGCAGTCCTCTGTCTCTTACTCCTCATAGGAGTTCCATTGTTACCCTCAACAGGATTCTCAACGTGTTCCATCGCAATGGTGGGTTCAGGAATTACAGTGAATTCCTCACTAGATGGAGTAGGTATCTCCTGATTTGATGAACTCGACATATCCTTCATAGGAAATATGTCCTCAAAGAAAGTTGCATAAGTTGATTCCATAATCGTACCAACATGCATGTCGGATACCTCAGATTTTATTATCAAAAATCTATAGCCGATGCTATGAGAAGCATAGCCCAGAAGAGCACAATCCACAGTTTTTGGTCCAAGCTTGCGCTTCTTGGGAATTGGTATATTGACTTTCGCCAAACAACCCCAAGTACGTAGGTAAGAGAGTTTCAACCTTTTCCTTTCCCATTCCTCAAATGGAGTCATGGTCTTATGCTCTGTGGGAACTCGGTTTAGGACATGACACACAGTCATTAGCGCCTCCCGCCACCATTCCTTGGATAGACCCGAAGTGTCTAACATGATGTTAACCATATCAGTTAGAGTTCGGTTCTTTCTTTCGGCTACCCCATTTGACTGGGGTGAGTAGGGAGGCGTCCTCTCATGGATTATACCATGTTCCGCAGAAAACAGATCAAATTCATTGGAAAAATACTCTCCACCACGATCGACCTAAGCCGTTTAATTTTTCGATCAAGTTGGTTCTCTGCCTCAGCTTTATAGTTTTTATAGAAAGTCAAAGCCTCATCTTTTGATTTCAGAAGATACACATAACAATATCTAGTGGAGTCATCAATCAACGTCATGAAGTATCTCTTTCCACCTTTTGTCAACACGCCATTCATCTCACAAAGATCAGAATGTATAAGCTCTAGTGGCGCCAAGTCTCTTGCCTCTGCAGTCTTATGGGACTTGCGAGGTTGCTTAGCTTGCACACATACTTGGCACTTGGAGCCTTTGACAGTAGAGATTTTCGGAATTAAATTCATATTGGCTAACCGCGTCATGCAACCAAAGTTAATATGACAGAGTCGTGAATGTCAAATATCAGACTCATTATTGTGGAAAACATTATTAATAACTTTAGTGCAAATATCTTACAAAGATAGGCGGAACAAGCCTCCGTACTCATAGCCTTTTCCAACAAATTGTCCACACTTAGAAATTACAACTTTATTGGATTCGAAAACCAACTTAAAACCATCTCGACATAAATGGGAACCGCTAACGAGATTTTTATTGATGGACGGCACATGATGAATGTTCTTCAGACGCACAGTCTTCCCCGAAGTAAACTTCAGATCGACCGTACCAACACCTCGAACGATGGCATGTGACCCGTTCCCCATCAGCACGGGTGAAGTCCCTGTTGCCTGGTAAGAAGAAAACATGGAGGCGTCAGCACAAACATGTACATTGTCACTGGTGTCAATTAATCAATCAAGGCATTGAAATACTGAAAGGATGGTAGGAAAAATACCGTACCCTGATTCCTTCATATCAGTATCACCGATGACAACATTAGCGGACTTGCCGCTCTTCTCATGTTCACGCTCCTCAAAGCGGTTAGGACACATCGGAGCCCAGTGATTAGGATCACCGCAGACATGGCAAAGTCCCTTCCCCTTCTTATAAGAATTCTTCTTGAAGTTGGTAGAATGTGATGGCTTGTTCTTTGTATCAAACTTGCCTTTGCCCTGAGTTTTGTTCTTATTGTTTTTGAACTTGTTGGGCTGGGAGTTCTTCTTCTGTACCATGTGGGCACTAGAACCTCCCTCAGCAACTCGAGCACGTGTGTCCTTTGCTCTCGCCTTCTCTTCAACATCAAGAGTACCAATGAGATCCGCAACGGAAAACTCCTGTCTCTTGTGTTTCAGGGAAGTAGCAAAATTGTTCCATGAAGGTGGAAGCTTGGCAATGATGCCTCCGGCAACAAATTTGTCCGGCAACACACACTTGAAGTACTCAAGTTCTTTTGCGAGTGACTGTATCTCATGAGCCTGCTGTACAACAGGGCGCTCATCAGTCATCTTGTAGTCATAGAATTGCTCCATGACGTACAACTCGCTGCCGGCGTCCGAGGCACCAAACCTAGCCTCGAGCGCAGCCCACATGTCCTTGCCGTTGTCAAATGACATATACGAATCCACAATGGAGTCATCAAGAACACTCAGAAGAGCGCCTTTAAAGAGGGTATCGATCTTCTCAAAAGCTTCCAGCTGTGCTGGATTAAGATCGCCCTCAGGCTTGCCCTTGGTGGCATCATAGCAGCCCATGGTCTGAAACCAGTAGACTGCTCTCGTGCGCCACCTCTTATATTGCGCCCCCTTAAAGGCAGGCGGCTTCAGATGCGCAGCAAAACCACTCGGAGTAAATTGCCTATAATCAGGTTTTTGGATTGTTGGAAATATGAGCAAATTACTACGAGATTTAATCCGAATAAACAAAAGATAAATCATGACCACAACAACAGAGATTAAACTAATCATGCGAACTAGCATAACAGATGAACATATCACATCTAGGGCACACACTAGAAGCATGAATTCTACCACGATCTCGAACAGGAAGGATAGAATCACATACGGTGCAGCGGTTGCAGCACCACCGGTGTTGACGTTGTCGCCCATGTCGTCGAGGACGAGGTTGCTGAGGTCGGGGAAGAAGTCGTCGTTCGCGAAGTCGTCGCTGCCAGTAGTCGCGCGAGTGTGCTCCCCAAAAACCTGATCGCCCCTCTCCCGTACAGGATCACGAGAGGCGGGGTTCCGGAGGCCTGCTGTGCCTTCTCGCGGTGCACACCGGAAGGAGGGATGGAGAAGACTTGCTTGGCGGTGCAATGATCTGGAACGGTGGTGAGAAACCATACGAAGCCGCGGCGGCTAGGGTAGACGTCTGCCTGACTATATAGTGCGGGCCGGGTAGGTCGTGGGAGTAAACCCCACGTCCGAGTCGTTACGATCCAAAAGAATCGGAAATGGTTCAGTAAGTAACGCGTCCGTTAATTATTAATTAATGACTCATTAATTTTCCCATGCAGCAAAAATATAGACAACGTGCATAGCTCTGTCCTCGGCTCGGCTCAATCCCGCAACCCGCGACGCGTCGTGGCGAGGTGAGCGAGGAGGAGGAGGAGCGCGCGTGTAGGTCTCCTCTTCTCATCATCATACAAGTGGTAGAAGAGCTCATCTTATAAAGAGGTGCAACTCTCTCTCAACTTCCGGGGTGGGACTAAACTTTAGCCTCACTCACTCCACTCACATGTGTGCATGAATGGGCCAAGACAATTTCAGAATTTTAGTTGGGCTTTGGGCCAAAGGCCTACTAGCAAAATTCCAACAATCCCCCACAAAGTCTCATTGGCACATCTCATCATTTAGTTCCAAAACATTGTTTTATATATCGGTGCTTAGTGGAGACTATGAAGTTGAACTTCCACTTAGAAATTTATGCTACACTAGATCACAACTTGAATAGTGGACTATGCCTTGAACTACAAGTTTTCTGTGAAACTAGTTTCACACAAATTCTTGACCGATACTGGGCTGCCGCAAGGCTTGCCCGCAGGTGGAGCGTATACGTCATACTCCAGGGCCTTTCATGAATTTATTAGAGAACACCCAATTCTCACAGACTGCGACGTTAACAGTCAAATTCATATAGGTGTGTTCCTTAGAAGATGTTCTGCAGGACAACATCCACTAGTGCAGAACCGGGCAATAGCACCGGTTCGTAAGGCCCTTTAGTGCCGGTTTCGGAACCGGCAATAACATTTCGGCACTAAAGGCCCCCCCTTTAGTACCGGTTTAGCACGAACCGGTGCTAAAGGGCAACCACGTGGCACGAGCCAGCTCCGGGGGCCGGGAGCCCTTTAGTACCGGTTGGTAACACCAACCGGTACTAAAATGTTTGGGGGATTTTTGGTTTTATGATTTCTTTTTCATTTAATTTTGTGTTTTCCATTTTAATTCTTTTTCGTTTGCTGGTATTTTACGGTACTACACATTGTACACGTTATGCATATATATATATAAATAGAATTTCTAGTAGAACCAATCATATATATATCATCAATGTCTCACAAACCACCATATTAATTTACACATACACACATGTATAGCTATATACAATTTCTCCTACATATGCATGTTGCCTTCGGAGCCAGTGGCATTAGCCTAATTGGTGCCTTCGGAGCACGATGACAATTGGAAGTGGTTCATGACCTGTTCGATGGGGGCGGTAGCGGGTAATAGTATTCTCCCTTCGGATTTATGACCTGGTCGAGCAAAAATCCCGCTATTTCCTCTTGAAGTGCTTCTACGCGCTCCGTTTCTAGGAGCTTGTCCCGCACCTCTTTGAACTGTTAAGAAGGAGATCAATATGCATGTGTATTAGTTGTGTGACTAGATATCGATAATGGTGTAAAAATTGTGAATAGTGTTCTGACAAGCATACCCATTCCTGTCTTTGAGATCTGCTCCTTTCGGACGCCATCATGCGAATGTTCTCGCAAACGCAGAATGCACACAGATCAGTCCCCTACGCCTGCTTCAGGGCCTTTATTACGAGAATGGAATTTAATTTGATCAGATAATAATTAATCAAGCATGATAATTAAAGAGATGGCAGCTAGCTAGCTAGCTAGTACTACTTAATTACTTACCTTGGATCGAAACCATTTCAGCTGTTGTTTCCATTCGCCTTCCGTGACGCTGATGAACCTTGCCCAAGCCCTGCCCGCCGACAAAGAAAATGAATAAAGGGGTTATTAAATAGTTCATATCATGAAATGACGAACTAAATAGGCCGAGATATATAGTTAATAATGATTGAAATTACCTGTTGACTATCCCATACAAGAGGTTGTAGTCACTATTTGCTTTGAGTAGCGAGTCCAGTATTTCAACTGTTCCGGCGTCAACTTTAATGATACACAAGATCCAGTGAAATCTGCATGCACACACGTTTGCATGTCTTAATTAAGCGGGCATATGTAAGAAAAAACATGTAGCTAGCTAGTAGGCAAAAACAGAGAATTTGTAGTACAAGAAAGTGTGACTCACTGGAAGTTGTAAGGAAGTAGTATATCTTCATTGTATTTGAGGCGCTTCAAGAACTCTAGCATGCTGTCCTCTACCTGCTTTTCATAATACTTGTTCATTTTCCATGTGTATTCATTAACGGTGTTTGGGTCAATGAACCCAATGCCATAGCGTCCACCTTTTCTCATTTCATACATCTTCATCCTGCATAATACCACAGAAAAGAATATAGTGAGGATAATTATAGGTAATGATTGATCAAAAGTATCACTACAGCTAGCTTGAGACTTAAATTACAGAAAGAAATCACTTACAGACAATAGCAACTGACGATAGATTTGTCGAGTGCGTCTTGATTGTATAACTGAAATAGTTCAGAATACTCAACGGCCACAGCTTTCTCATGGTAGTAATGATCCTTCTTGACATACACCATGAGGGACTCTCGATCGGATCTCTTGATAATGTCCATGTACCATTGATGCAATTCATACATTCTCGTTGGGAGCTTCTTGACATCTTCTGGCTCGACCAAAGGTTGGCCCCGGATATATTTCCATTTTATTTCCTCCTCTGTAATCACAGGCATGTCCTCGATCTCGAGGAGTTGTCCAACAGTGATCTTGAGTTCTTCAGCCTGCATTATATGCTCCTGGGTTATTACCACATCACCCACCTCGGGAACGTAAACTGTTTGGCCACAATAATATTGGGCGCGCGTACTGTCACGTGTTGTTGGCGGCACAACAAGCGGGGGGGTCGATTGCGCCGCCTGTTCTCCCAGCTGGGCAACGGTTTTCCCGCATTTTTCGACAGCTGCTTGTTGTTTGCTCGAGCTCGAGCTCGCCTCCTTCTGTAGACGTTGTCCATGTAACTTCCTGATGTGGCGCTCATAGTCTGTGTCAACAGGCTTAGGAGCTGGTGGTTGAGCCATACGAATGAAGTGGTCAACTACTTCCACAGGCACTTTCTCCCTTGGTGGCGGTGGCGGTTTCGGTCCAAAATGGGCGTCGACTTCTGCCCGCACTATGGCATTGGTTTGCTCCTCGGTCCTGTCGTAAGCCCTCACAGGAAGAGGAGTAGTGAGGTTTGGACCATATTTATATCGCTTGCCTCCGCCTGTACTTCCTATACTATGAACTCGACTGGTACCGCTATGCACCATAGCTGCGGGGTGTCTCTTCTGTGATTGCTGAGGCGGCGGAGACGGCTGACGGGGCTGAGTTGGACGAGGAGGAGTGGCCTGAAGCTGTGCCGGACTTGGAGGAGGAGTGGCCTGAGGTTGTGCCGGACTTGGAGGAGGAGTGGACATCTGACGTTGTGTCAGACTTGGAGGAGGAGTGGCTTGACACTTTGCCGGACTTGGAGGAGGAGGAGTGGCCTCACGCGTTGGTGGACTTGGAGGAGCGGGAGTCTGCTAACTCGGTGGCGGACTTCGACGAGGAGTCGGGTGACGCGGTGTCGGTGGCCTTCGAAAAATGATGCAATCCTTTCTCCATAGGATGATACGATGTTTGGCATCTCCGAGTGTGTGCTCCTCATCACCTCTAGGAATGTCAAGCTCTAGCCCCGAATATTGGTCCACCACCTCATCAACCAAGACATGAGCATAGCCCGCTGGAATCGGGTTGCAATGGAAGGTTGCCTCGGGGGAATTTGAAAAAGCAACGGCGTCCGCCACCTTCATGGATATGTTCTTCATTTTGAAGTGTAGCTCGCAGTTAGTGTTCTCCGTGATGTCATCCACGGGGTATCTATCTAGCACTACTGCATCGCCCGGGGCGGAACCCACGCTGCTTCTCGGCATGGATGGGGCGGTGGTATCCAATGCTGGATCATCCGCTAGCTGCTGCAGCTGCTGAGACCCCCTTTGCTGGCTAAGTGAGTCGATCTTCTCCTGCTGCCGCTGGAATTTAGCTGCCAATTCCGCTTGACTTGCTTCTAGGCCTTGAAGGCGTTCATAGTCGAGCTTCCTTTGCTCCTCCTCCATCTTCCTCTTCTTCTCCTCCGCAATCTTCTTTCTCGCGCGGGTTCTGTAGTCGGCGTTCCAGTCCGAAAACCCCTCATACCACGGAATAGCGCCCTTGCCTCGTGTTCTTCCCGGGTGTTCAGGATTTCCCAGGGCACGCGTAAGCTTGTCGTTCTCTCTGTTGGGCTGGAACACCCAGGATCGAGCCTCTTCTATTGCAACAAGTAGCGCATCGTCGGCTCCGTTCAGACATGCCTTCGTCGAAACATTGCCTGTCTTCGGGTCCAACTCCCCCCCATGCGCATAGAACCAAGTCCTGCACCTGGGGGGCCAGCTCTTAGTAACCGGAGTGACACCTGCATCCTCCATCTCTTTCTCAGACTTATCCCACTTAGGCATTGCCACCGCGTAGCCACCTGGCCCCAGCTTATGTAACTTATCCTTTTTTTCGGCATTCTTCTTTTTTATTCTCGACTGTTCCTTAGCTAATTCTGAATCCTTGAATTTCACGAAATCGTCCCAATGAGCACTTTGATTCTCTAGTATCCCCTCGAATACTGGAGTCTTCCTTCCTCCCTTGACGTACTTCTCCCACGTCATTCTCTTGTGGTTCTTGAATGCAACCGCCATCTTCCTAAAAGCAGCGTCCTTGACTTTCCGCACGTCTGCTTCTGTGAAATTATCTGGTAGGGTGAAATGTTCCATGAGAGTATCCCAAAGCAGATTTTTTTGATTCTCGTCGACAAAAGTAACATCTGGACGTGGATTTGCTGGCTTTCGCCATTCTTGAAGGGAGATCGGGAGTTGGTCCTTCACAAGAACTCCGCACTGACGAACGAACTTGTCCGCAATCTTCTTAGGCGCTAATGGTTCGCCATTAGGTTTGAATTCCTCGATATTGTACTTTACGCCCTCCTTCAACTTTTTGTTCGGGCCTCGTTTCGTCCTTTTGCCTGAAGATTTGCTTGATCCGGATGGCTGAAAGAAGAAAGATCAATTCGTTAATATATCTTCAACTCATTTAAAACATGCGATGATCACCAGATTCCTGCTTATATAAATATATATACCTCGCCGGTGTTTGTTGTTTCAGGATCAACATGTTCTTCGTCGTAGTTCATGACTTCATCTTCTCGGTCGTCGCGATCGAATATCATATCACCCTCTCCGGTGTTGTTTAGAAATTTGGAGCCGTCAAAATCTTCTTCATTCTGATCATCATCTGGCCCGCGTATGATATCGAACATGGTATGTTCTCTCTCTCTGTCAGTATTGTCCGCCATAGCTTTTATTTAACTATGCCAAAAGAAATATAAAACAATTTAGTATAATCTCGAATAATAGATATAATCTCGAATACATCGTCTCGAATAATAGATATAATCTCGAATACATCATCTCGAATAACAGATATAATATTGAATACATCACTAGCTAGCTAGCTAGCAAGCTAATAAAGATCGAATACTACAGAGTAATCTAGGCCACTCGCGGTTCCTGAGGTGCGGGCGGTGGACACCCAAAGAGAAGGAACCATCACTGGATCATAGCTCGGGTGATCTCCCCAAAGAACCTGCCAGGTATTGAAGAACCTGACGTCCATAGCAGCCATGTAGCGATGGACGTGTTCGTCCTCCTCCCTGACACGGCGACGTACCACCTCCGGCGGGGCCGGCTCCCTCCGCACCGAAAGTGGCCCACGCGAATGCCACCAAAGGAGATGAGGGTCGACGACGGGACCCGGGGCCGGGTTCCTCACCAAGCGTCGCGCCCCTGAAGGTAGCACCTCCCAGTGCCAGCTCGGCGGAGCCCAGTCCCGGACATGGGTCCTCTGAAGCAGGACGTCGTCGCGGACGTGTCGACGGCGAGGATGCTGGCCGGGCATCGTCGACAACAAAATACTATATGCCGCAAAAGTAAAGTAACATTTTTTAAATGATGGATTGTGATGATTTCATATATGCAAATTCTAAATTTTATAACTAAAAATATAAGAAACTAAAAAAACATCGATCATCATCTAACAATTTGAAATTAATCTAATTCATCTAGCTAGCTAAAACTAACATTTCCAAAATTTCTAACATTTCTATATAACTAACATTTCTATAACATTTGACATTATATATATTATAACTAACATTTCTACATACTATTTGACATTAATCTAATCTAATTAATTAATTCATCTAAAACTTTGTATGAAAAATAGAAAAACAGAAAAAACTAAAAGCTAAAAACAGAAAAATTGTGTGTGTGTGCGCGTCTAGTGTGTGTGTAGTGTGTGTGTGTGTGTGTGTGTGTGCATGTAGTGTGTGTGTGCGCTACGGTCGGCGCCGGCGCTGGTGCCGGTGTGCGCTACGATCGATTGGAGGGAGGAGAGGGGCCGGGGGAGGGGCTCACAGCGCGCGCGGGCAAGGTCGAGGCGACGGCGAGGGCGAGGGCGAGGTCGATCCAAAGGCGACGGCGACGGCGAAGCGAGGGGATCGGCGACCGGGACGGCGACGGGGGTGTCGCTGAGTCGACGGGGACGACGCGACGAGGACGGGGGCGTCGCGAAGTCGACGGGGACGGCGCGACGGGGGCGGCGACGGCGCGGGACGGGGCGGCGGCAGAGAGAAGTGGGAGATGAGAAACTGAAAATTTTCGAAGTGTTTCTTATATAGGGGACACCTTTAGTACCGGTTGGAGCCACCAACCGGTACTAAAGGCCTGTTTTGGCCAGGCCAAGCGGGGGGAAGCACCCCCCTTTAGTACCGGTTCCTGGCTCCAACCGGTACTAAAGGCCCCCCCTTTAGTACCGGTTGGTGCCATGACCCGGTACTAAAGGGGGTGCGTTGCCAGGCGAGGGGCGCAGAAGTTTAGTCCCACCTCGCTAGCCGAAGGGCGCTCACACCTGCTTATAAGCCCCGCCGCCGCTGCTGTCTTGAGCTCCTCTCTAAAGCAGGCCTTCTGGGCCTACCTCTGCTACTCTGCCCTGTGGGGCCTATTGGGCTTGCGGGCCTGCATCCTGGCCCAATAACAGGTTGGGTTTCTAGTCGTATGCAGGCCGCTGTGGCCCGGTAGGTGGGCTTTTTTCATTTAGTTTTTTCTTTTCTGCTTTATTTATTTTGTTTTATTTATTTTTAGTTGTTTTTTGCTGTATTTAGAGTTTCTTTGTGAATATTTTTGATAGTTTTTAGAAACTTTCAGTTAGTGCCGGTAGTTTTTAAATTTGAATAGTTTAAATTTTGAATTATTTGAAATTTGTGTGAATCACTAGTTTGTGAATAACTTAACTTTAAAAATACATTTTCCAGTGATTCTTTTTTCTTATGTTTAATATTAGTGTGTTTTATCATTATATTCAATTTGGTAATGCTTAAGTTATTTAAAAATGAAATGCCTTTGTAACGGATGAGTTTTCGTCCGAAACCCTGATACTTCGAAACAGATTGTCCATTTTGTACACGAAGTGCATCCAGTTTTTGCGGTAACCCTCTCTACTTTTTCGCACATGCTATGTGGGTGAAATTATGATACCATGCCAACTTTCATCCTTTTCTGAGTTCATTTGAAATGCTTTTCAATTTCAGGGTCATTTAGCTGAAAAAATCAATAAATGCATGAAAGAATTTGCTTGCACATAAAATTTCTTCGCGTTTCAAATGCCAAAACACATAACTAGCTACCCTAACTATTACAGAGATTCCCTCCTGGGTGTGAAACACAGAAGAAAGTGATGATAGTTAAGCCGATCACATCCCAGATCTTTGGGTGTGAAACTTTTTCTTCGCGTGTGTCCCTTTGCGTCGTAGCCATGGAAAATCTTCATCATTTAACGGGATGCTCGGGTCAATATTCACTGTGAATGGAGCAATTTCATCAAACTTTTCATAATCTTTTGACTTGTCTGTCTTGTCATCCACTCCCACGATGTTTCTCTTCCCAGAAAGAACTATGTGCCGCTTTGACTCATCGTACGATGCATTCGCTTCCTTATCTTTTCTTTTTCTTGGCTTGGTAGACACGTCCTTCACATAGAAAACCTGTGCCACATCATTGGCTAGGACGAATGGTTCGTCTGCATACGCAAGATTGTTGAGATCCACTGTTGTCATTCCGTACTGCGGGTCTTCCGTTACCCCGCCTCGTGTCATATTGACCCATTTGCACCGAAACAAAGGGAACTTCAAACCACGTCGATAGTCAAGTTCCCATATGTCCTGTATATAACCATAATATGTTTCCTTTCCCGTCTTGGTTTCTGCATCAAAGCGGACACCACTGTTTTGGTTGGTGCTCTTCTTATCTTGGGCGATCGTGTAAAATGTATTACCATTTATCTCGTACCCTTTGAAAGTCATTATATTCGAAGATGGTAACTGGGACAGCAAGTACAGGTCATCTTCAATAGAGGTGTCATGCATGGTACGTGTCTGCAACCAGCTGGCGAAACTCCTGGTTTGTTCACGTGTAATCCAGTCATCAGACCGCTCCGGGTGTTTGGAGCGTAGCAAATTCTTGTGTTCATCCATATACGGAGCCACCAAGGCGGAATTCTGTAGAACTGTGTAGTGTGCTTCAGTGAGAGAATGTCCGTCCATACATATTATTTGTTCCCCTCCTAGCGTGCCTTTTCCATCCAGTCTGCCCTTATGCCGCGATTCAGGAACACCAATCGGCTTAAGGTCCGGAATAAAGTCAATACAAAACTCAATGACCTCCTCATTTTGACGGCCCTTGGAGATGCTTCCTTCTGGCCTAGCACGGTTATGAACATATTTCTTTAAGACTCCCATGAACCTCTCAAAGGGGAACATATTGTGTAGAAATATAGGACCCAAAACGTTAATCTCTTCGCATAGGTGAACTAGGACGTGCGTCATAATGTTGAAGAAGGATGGTGGGAACACCAACTCGAAACTGACAAGACATTGCACCAAATCATTCTGTAACCTTGGTATGATTTCTGGATCGATTACCTTCTGAGAGATTGCATTGAGAAATGCACATAGCTTCACAATGGCTAATCGAACGTTTTCCGGTAGAAGCCCCCTCAATGCAACCGGAAGCAGTTGTGTCATAATCACGTGGCAGTCATGAGACTTTAGGTTCTGGAACTTTTTCTCTGCCATGTTTATTATTCCCTTTATATTCGACGAGAAGCCAGACAGTACCTTAATACTGAGCAGGCATTCAAAGAAGATTTCCTTCTCTTCTTTGGTAAGAGCGTAGCTTGCATGACCCTGATGTATGCCGTCTTTTCCGTGCATACGTTGCTGGTCCTCTCGTGCCTCAGGTGTATCTTTTGTCTTCCCATACACGCCCAAGAAGCCAAGCAGGGTCACACAAAGATTCTTCGTTACGTGCGTCACGTCGATTGCGGAGCGGACCTCTAGGTCTTTCCAATAGGGCAGGTCCCAAAATATAGATTTCTTCTTCCACATGGGTGCGCATCCGTCAGCATCATTCGGAACAGGTTGTCCACCAGGACCCTTTCCAAAGACCACCTTCAAATCCTTGACCATATCATGTACATCAGCACCAGTACGGTGGCGAGGCTTCGTCCGGTGATCCGCCTCACCTTTGAAATGCTTGCCTTTATTTCTTACGGGATGCCTGCTCGGAAGAAATCGACGATGTCCCAGGTACACATTCTTCTTACAATTAGCCAAATATATACTGTCGGTATCGTCCAAACAGTGCGTGCATGCGCGGTATCCCTTGTTTGTCTGTCCTGAAAGGTTACTGAGAGCAGGCCAATCATTGATGGTCATGAACAGCAACGCCTTTAGGTCAAATTCTTCCCCCATGTGCTCATCCCACGCACGTACACCTGTTCCATTCCACAGTTTTAAGAGTTCTTCAACTAATGGCCTTAGGTACACATCAATGTCGTTGCCGGGTTGCTTAGGGCCTTGGATGAGCACTGGCATCATAATGAACTTCCGCTTCATGCACAACCAAGGAGGAAGGTTATACAAACATAGAGTCACAGGCCAGGTGCTATGGTTGCTGCTCTGCTCCCCAAAAGGATTAATGCCATCTGCGCTTAGACCAAACCATACGCTCCTTGCGTCATCTGCAAATTCCTTCCCATACTTTCTTTCGATTTTTCTCCACTGCAACCCGTCAGCGGGTACTCTCAACTTTCCGTCTTTCTTACGGTCTTCTCTGTGCCATCGCATCGCCTTGGCATGCTCTTTGTTTTGGAACAAACGTTTCAACCGTGGTATTATAGGAGCATACCACATCACCTTGGCAGGAATCTTCTTCCTGGGGCGCCGGCCCTCGACATCACCAGGGTCATCACGGCAGATCTTATAGCGCAATGCACCACATACCGGGCAAGCATTCAAATCCTCGTACTCACCGCGGTATAGGATGCAATCATTAGGGCATGCATGTATCTTCTGCACCTCTAACCCTAGAGGGCAGACAGCCTTCTTTGCTTCGTACGTACTCTTGGGCAATTCATTGTCCTTTGAAAGCATATCCTTTATCATTACCAGCAACTTTCCAAATCCCTTGTCAGATACACCATTCTCTGCCTTCCATTGCAGCAATTCCAGTGTGGTGCCCAGCTTTTTCTTGTCACCTACGCAATTCGGGTACAACAATTTTTTGTGATCCTCTAACATGCGCTGCAACTTCTTCTTCTCCAAATCACTTGCAAAGTTTCTCTTTGCATCGGCAATGGCCCGACCTAGATCATCAACGGGCTCATCTGATGCCTCTTCTTCAGCTTCTTCCCGCATTGCTGGCTCAGCTTCTTCCCGCATTACCGGCTCAGCTTCTTCCCCCATTGTTGTATCATCGTATTCAGGGAACCCATGGCCAGGATAGCTGTCGTCGTCCTCTTCTTCTTCATTGTCTTCCATCATAACCCCTCTTTCTCCGTGCTTGGTCCAAACATTATAATGGGGCATGAAACCGGTCTTAAATAGGTGGACGTGAATGGTTCTTGACGTAGAGTAATTGTGACCATTCTTACAGCGAGCACATGGACAAGGCATAAAACCATCCGCCCGCTTGTTTGCCTCAGCCGCAAGCAGAAAAGTACGCACGCCCTCAACGAACTGGGGAGAGCATCGGTCATCGTACATCCATTGCCGGCTCATCTTCATTACACAACACCGAATAGACCAAATTAATACAAGTTCATACATAAAGTTCATACAACACTTAAATGCAACAAACAAATAACTCTCTAGCTAAAGCATTTAAATGCAACAACAAATACGATCAAGATCGCAACTAAGGTAACAAAGGATCCAACAGCATAATGATACCAGGCCTCACTATGAATGGCATATTTTCTAATCTTTCTAATCTTCAAGCGCATTTTCTCCATCTTTATCTTGTGATCATCGACGACATCGGCAACATGCAACTCCAATTCCATCTTCTCCCCCTCAATTCTTTTCAATTTTTCTTTCAAGTACTCATTTTCTCTTTCAACTAAATTTAACCTCTCGGCAATAGGGTCAGTTGGAATTTCCGGTTCAGATACCTCCTAGAAAAAATTTCTATGTCAACTTGATGGGCATAATTTGTCATAAACACGAAATGCAACTAGTTTTAAAAGAGAATATACATACCACATCCGAATCATAACGAGGACTAGGGCCGACGGGGACGGATATCAAAACCATGGCACTATATGTATAACAAACAACGTACGGGTAAGATAATTATACGAGTAACTATATATCCAAATCACACAAACATCAATTTTTATATAAAATTTCATGAACAAGAGGCTCACCACAAGGTGGTGCCGGCGACGGGACGGTGCGGGCGATCGATGGTGGCTACGATGGAGATTTAGAAGGCACTAAGTAAACCACACCTACATATGCAAACTAAGTGTTATTTTTGACCTCAAATTGCATATAAATCAAATACTAGCACATATATATATCCTCCCAAATTACTAAACTCACAAATTAATCACTATATAAACCAATGCAAGAGCTAATCTAGCAATGAGAGATGAAAGGACAAAGTTGCTAACCTTTGTGATCATTTGAATGGATGAGGGCCTTCAAATCTTGACAAATTTTGGGAAAATTTGTGATGAACTCGAGAGGAAGAAGGGAAGAATAGAGGAGAGGGCCGGAGAGGGGAAAGGGGGAAGAACAGAGTGCTGGTGGACGAAGGGTTTATAGGACGACCTTTAGTACCGGTTCGTGGCACGAACCGGTACTAAAGGTGCTGGAGGGGCCCCACTCTGACAACATCCTGCCACCACTCTCATTAGTACCGGTTCGTAGCACGAACCGGTGCTAAAGGTTCGCCACGAACCGGTACTAATGAAAGCGGCCCGGTTATCTGTTGGAACCGGCACTAATGTATACATTAGTGCCGGCTCAAATACAAACCGGCACTAATTGCTTCACGTTTGACCATTTTTCTACTAGTGATCTCTGCTTACCCGAATAAGCCACTTGGAACACACTAAGATAAGTATCAACCTGCCATGCAGATCCGGAGAGTATTGCATCTTCACGGAGTGGGATAATTAATATAGGGATACTCTCCTCCCAGCTGACCAACAGCTTGTCTCCCACTTCTACTTCACGTGATCTCCGATCACATAGAGTGGTTTACCACTATGGACAATTCATGCGGTGGGTCTCAAACCCATCTCCATCGATGCATTATCTATCACATTACGTGATAGACCCTTTGTGAAGGGATCTGCCAAGTTTTTTGATGTTTGGATATAATCCAACGTAATAACTCCGGAGTTCCTCAATTTTCTAACAGATTTTAGTCTCCTCTTCACATGCCTTGAGGACTCCATATTGTCCTTAGAACTGTTTATCTTGACGATCACAGTTTGATTACCACAGTTCATCAGGATAGGGGGTATTGGTTTTTCAACCATAGGTAAGTCCATCAAGAGTTCACGAAGCCACTCTTCTTCAACAGTGGCAGTGTCTAAGGCTGTGAGTTCTGCTTCCATAGTTGACCTCGTTAAGATGGTCTTCTTGCAAGACTTCCAGGAAACAGCACCACCACCAAGTGTAAAAACATAACCACTTGTGGCCTTAATCTCATCAGCATCAGATATCCAGTTTGAGTCACTATAACCCTCCAGTACCCTTGGATACCCGGTGTAGTGAATCCCATAGCTCGCGGTGCCTTTCAAATAGCGCATAACTCTCTCAAGCGCATGCCAATGATCATCTCCCGGTTTTGACACAAACCGACTCAGCTTGCTCACAGCAAAAGAGATGCCAGGCCTCGTGGCACTCGCCAAATACATAAGCGAGCCAATAATTTGAGAATACCTCAGTTGATCTCTAGCAACCCGTCGATTCTTTCGAAGCAACACACTAGCATCATATGGAGTTGGAGAAGGCGTGCAGTCGCTATACCCAAAACGACTCAAGACCTTTTCCACATAATGAGACTGAAGCAGTGTGATCCCACCATTCTCATCTCTCAATAGCTTGATGTTTAAGATAACATCAGCTACTCCTAGATCCTTCATCTCAAAACAGCGAGATAAGAAATCCTTAACCTCCTTGATTAAATCAAGTTTGGTTCCAAAGATCAATATGTCGTCGACATACAGACAAAGAATAACTCCTTCGCCCCCACCATAGCTATAGTACACGCACTTGTCACCATCGTTTACTACAAAGCCGACAGCAGTTAATGTTCTTTCGAACTTCTCATGCCACTCCATAGGAGCTTGTTTAAGGCCATATAAAGACTTTAATAACTTGCACACCTTTCCTTCTTGACCAGGTACTACAAAACCATCTGGCTGATCCATGTAAATTTCCTCCTTCAACTCTCCATTGAGGAAAGCCGTCTTTACGTCCATTTGATAAAAGAGAAGACCTTGTGAGGCAGCCAGTGATAGTAGCACCCGAATTGTGGTCAGTCTAGCCACGGGTGAGTAAGTATCAAAGAAGTCTTCACCTTCTTTCTGGGTATAACCCTTGGCCACAAGTCATGCCTTGTACTTTTCAATCGTACCATCAGGTCTAAGCTTCTTCTTGAACACCCACTTACATCCTACAGGTTTGCACCCATAAGGACGGCCAGTGATCTCCCAGGTACCGTTAGCTAAGATGGAATCCATCTCGCTACGTACAGCTTCCTTCCAGTAGTCAGCATCAGGAGATGCACAGGCTTCTGAAATAGTCCTGGGTGTGTCATCCACGAGGTACACAATGAAATCATCACCAAAAGACTTTGCAGTCCACTATCTCTTACTCCTCATAGGAGTTCCATTGTTACCCTCAACAGGATTCTCAACGTGTTCCATCGCAATGGTGGGTTCAGGAATTACAGTGAATTCCTCACTAGATGGAGTAGGTATCTCCTGATTTGATGAACTCGACATATCCTTCATAGGAAATATGTCCTCAAGGAAAGTTGCATCATCTGATTCCATAATCGTACCAACATGCATGTCGGATACCTCATATTTTATTATCAAAAATCTATAGCCGATGCTATGAGAAGCATAGCCCAGAAGAGCACAATCCACAGTTTTTGGTCCAAGCTTGCGCTTCTTGGGAATTGGTATATTGACTTTCGCCAAACAACCCCAAGTACGTAGGTAAGAGAGTTTCAACCTTTTCCTTTCCCATTCCTCAAATCTATAGCCTATATAAAGATCCGGCAACAAATTTGTCCGGCAACACACACTTGAAGTACTCAGCTTTATAGTTTTTAAAGAAAGTCAAAGCCTCATCTTTTGATTTCAGAAGATACACATAACAATATCTAGTGGAGTCATCAATCAACGTCATAAGTATCTCTTTCCACCTTTTGTCAACACGCCATTCATCTCACAAAGATCAGAATGTATAAGCTCTAGTGGCGCCAAGTCTCTTGCCTCTGCAGTCTTATGGGACTTGCGAGGTTGCTTAGCTTGCACACATACTTGGCACTTGGAGCCTTTGACAGTAGAGATTTTCGGAATTAAATTCATATTGGCTAACCGCGTCATGCAACCAAAGTTAATATGACAGAGTCATGAATGCCAAATATCAGACTCATTATGGTGGCAAACATTATCAATAACTTTAGTGCAAATATCTGACAAAGATAGGCGGAACAAGCCTTCACACTCATAGCCTTTTCCAACAAATTGTCCACACTTAGAAATTACAACTTCATTGGATTCGAAAACAAACTTAAAACCATCTCGACATAAACAGGAACCGCTAACGAGATTTTTATTGATGGACGGCACATGATGAACGTTCTTCAGACGCACAGTCTTCCCCGAAGTAAACTTCAGATCGACCGTACCAACACCTCGAACGATGGCATGTGACCCGTTCCCCATCAGCACGGGTGAAGTCCCTGTTGCCAGGTAAGAAGAAAACATGGAGGCGTCAGCACAAACATGTACATTGGCACTGGTGTCAATTAATCAATCAGGGGATTGAAATACTGAAAGGATGGTAGGAAAAATACCATACCCTGATTCCTTCATATCAGTATCACCGATGACAACATTAGCGGACTTGCCGCTCTTCTCATGTTCGCGCTCCTCAAAGCGGTTAGGACACTTCGAAGCCCAGTGATTAGGATCACCGCAGACATGGCAAAGTCCCTTCCCCTTCTTATAAGAATTCTTCTTGAAGTTGGTAGAATGTGATGGCTTGTTCTTTGTATCAAACTTGCCTTTGCCCTGAGTTTTGTTCTTATTGTTTTTGAACTTGTTGGGCTGGGAGTTCTTCTTCTGTACCATGTGGGCACTAGAACCTCCCTCAGCAACTCGAGCACGTGTGTCCTTTGCTCTCGCCTTCTCTTCAACATCAAGAGTACCAATGAGATCCGCAACGGAAAACTCCTGTCTCTTGTGTTTCAGGGAAGTAGCAAAATTTTTCCATGAAGGTGGAAGCTTGGCAATGATGCCTCCGGCAACAAATTTGTCCGGCAACACACACTTGAAGTACTCAAGTTCTTTTGCGAGTGACTGTATCTCATGAGCCTGCTGTACAACAGGGCGCTCATCAGTCATCTTGTAGTCATAGAATTGCTCCATGACGTACAACTCGCTGCCGGCGTCTGAGGCACCAAACCTGGCCTCGAGCGCAGCCCACATGTCCTTGCCGTTTTCAAACGAGATATACGAATCCACAATGGAGTCATCAAGAACACTCAGAAGAGCGCCTTTAAAGAGGGTATCGATCTTCTCAAAAGCTTCCAGCTGTGCTGGATTAAGATCGCCCTCAGGCTTGCCCTTGGTGGCATCATAGCAGCCCATGGTCTGAAACCAGTAGACTGCTCTCGTGCGCCACCTCTTATATTGCGCCCCCTTAAAGGCAGGCGGCTTCAGACGCGCAGCAAAACCACTCGGAGTAAATTGTCTATAATCAGGTTTTTGGATTGTTGGAAATATGAGAAAATTACTACGAGATTTAATCCGAATAAACAGAAGATAAATCATGACCACAACAGCAGAGATTAAACTAATCATGCGAACTAGCATAGCAGATGAACATATCACATCTAGGGCACACACTAGAAGCATGAATTCTACCACGACCTCGAATAGGAAGGATAGAATCACATACGGTGCAGCGGTTGCAGCCTCGCCGGTGTTGACGTTGTCGCCCATGTCGTCGAGAACGAGGTTGCCGAGGTCGGGGAAGAAGTCGTCGTTCGCGAAGTCGTCGCTGCCAGCAGTCGCGTGAGTGCGCTCCCCAAAAACCTGATCGCCCCTCTCTCGTACAGGATCACGAGAGGCGGGGTTCCGGAGGCCTGCTGTCCCTTCTCGCGGTGCACGCCAGAAGGAGGGATGGAGAAGACTTGCTTGGCGGCGCAATGATCTGGAACGATGGTGAGAAACCATACGAAGCAGCGGTGGCTAGGGTAGACGTCTGCCTGACTATATAGTGCGGGCCGGGTAAGTCGTGGGAGTAAACCCCACGTCCGAGTCGTCACGATCCAAAAGAATCGGAAACGGTTCAGTAATTAACACGTCCGTTAATTATTAATTAATGACTCATTAATTTTCCCATGCGGCAAAAATATAGACAACGTGCATAGCTCTGTCCTCGGCTCGGCTCAATCCCGCAACCCGCGGCGCGGCGCGTCGTGACGAGGCGTGGCGTGGCGAGGCGAGCGAGGAGGAGGAGCGCGCGTGTAGGTCTCCTCTTCTCATGCTCATACAAGTGGTAGAAGAGCTCATCTTATAAAGAGGTGCAACTCTCTCTCAACTTTCGGGGTGGGACTAAACTTTAGCCTCACTCACTCCACTCACATGTGTGCATGAATGGGCCAAGAGAATTTCAGAATTTTAATTGGGCTTTGGGCCAATGGCCTACTAGCAAAATTCCAACAATCCCCCACAAAGTCTCATTGGCACATCTCATCATTTAGTTCCAAAACATTGTTTTATATATCGGTGCTTAGTGGATACTATGAAGTTGAACTTCCACTTAGAAATTTATGCTACACTAGATCAAATCTTGAATAGTGGACTATGCCTTGAACTACAAGTTTTCTGTGAAACTAGTTTCCGACAAATTCTTGACCGATACTGGGATGCCGCAAGGCTTCCCCGCGGGTGGAGCGTATATATCATACTCCAGGGCCTTTCATGAATTTATTAGAGAACACCCAATTCTCACAGACTGCGACGTTAACAGTCAAATTCATATAGGTGTGTTCCTCACAAGATGTTCTGCAGGACAACATCTCTGCTTACCCGAATAAGCCACTTGGAACACATTAAGATAAGTATCAACCTGCCATGCAGATCAGGAGAGTATTGCATCTTCACGGAGTGGGATAATTAATATAGGGATACTCTCCTCCCAGCTGACCAACAACTTGTCTCCCACTTCTACTTCACGTGATCTCCGATCACATAGAGTGGTTTACCACTATGGACAACTCATGCGGTGGGTCTCAAACCCATCTCCATCGATGCATTATCTATCACATTACGTGATAGACCCTTTGTGAAGGGATCTGCCAAGTTTTTCGATGTTTGGATATAATCCAACGTAATAACTCCGGAGTTCCTCAATTTTCTGTCAGATTTTAGTCTCCTCTTCACATGCCTTGAGGACTTCATATTGTCCTTAGAACTGTTTATCTTGACGATCACAGTTTGATTATCACAGTTCATCAGGATAGGGGGTATTGGTTTTTCAACCATAGGTAAGTCCATCAAGAGTTCACGAAGCCACTCTGCTTCAACAGTGGCAGTGTCTAATGCTGTGAGTTCTGCTTCCATAGTTGACCTCGTTAAGATGGTCTGCTTGCAAGACTTCCAGGAAACAGCACCACGACCAAGTGTAAAAACATAACCACTTGTGGCCTTAATCTCATCAGCATCAGATATCCAGTTTGAGTCACTATAACCCTCCAGTACCCTTGGATACCCGGTGTAGTGAATCCCGTAGCTCGCGGTGCCTTTCAAATAGCGCATAACTCTCTCAAGCGCATGCCAATGATCATCTCCCGGTTTTGACACAAAGCGACTCAGCTTGCTCACAGCAAAAGAGATGTCAGGCCTCGTGGCACTCGCCAAATACATAAGCGAGCCAATAATCTGAGAATACCTCAGTTGATCTCTAGCAATCCGTCAATTCTTTCGAAGCAACACACTAGCATCATATGGAGTTGGAGAAGGCGTGCAGTCGCTATACCCAAAACGACTCAAGACCTTTTCCACATAATGAGACTGAAGCAGTGTAATCCCACCATTCTCATCTCTCAACAGCTTGATGTTTAAGATAACATCAGCTACTCCTAGATCCTTCATCTCAAAACAGCGAGATAAGAAATCCTTAACCTCCTTGATTAAATCAAGTTTGGTTCCAAAGATCAATATATCGTCGACATACAGACAAAGAATAACTCCTTCGCCCCCACCATAGCGATAGTACACGCACTTGTCACCATCGTTTACTACAAAGCCGACAGCAGTTAATGTTCTTTCGAACTTCTCATGCCACTCCTTAGGAGCTTGTTTAAGGCCATATAAAGACTTTAATAACTTGCACACCTTTCCTTCTTGACCAGGTACTACAAAACCATCTGGCTGATCCATGTAAATTTCCTCCTTCAACTCTCCATTGAGGAAAGCCGTCTTAACGTCCATTGGATAAACGAGAAGACCATGTGAGGCAGCCAGTGATAGTAGCACCCGAATTGTGGTCAGTCTAGCCACGGGTGAGTAAGTATCAAAGAAGTCTTCACCTTCTTTCTGGGTATAACCCTTGGCCACAAGTCGTGCCTTGTACTTTTCAATCGTACCATCAGGTCTAAGCTTCTTCTTGAACACCCACTTACATCCTACAGGTTTGCACCCATAAGGACGGTCAATGATCTCCCAGGTACCGTTAGCTAAGATGGAATCCATCTCGCTACGTACAGCTTCCTTCCAGTAGTCAGCATCAGGAGATGCATAGGCTTCTGAAATAGTCCTGGGTGTGTCATCCACGAGGTACACAATGAAATCATCACCTAAAGACTTTGTAGTCCTCTATCTCTTACTCCTCATAGGAGTTCCATTGTTACCCTCAACAGGATTCTCAATGTGTTCCATCGCAATGGTGGGTTCAGGAATTACAGTGAATTCCTCACTAGATGGAGTAGGTATCTCCTGATTTGATGAACTCGACATATCCTTCATAGGAAATATGTCCTCAAAGAAAGTTGCATCATTTGATTCCATAATCGTACCAACAAGCATGTTGGATACCTCATATTTTATTATCAAAAATCTATAGCCGATGCTATGAAAAGCATAGCCCAGAAGAACACAATCCACGGTTTTTGGTCCAAGCTTGCGCTTCTTGGGAATTGGTATATTGACTTTAGCCAAACAACCCCAAGTACGTAGGTAAGAGAGTTTCAACCTTTTCCTTTCCCATTCCTCAAATGGAGTCATGGTCTTATGCTTTGTGGGAACTCGGTTTAGGACATGACACGCAGTCATTAGCGCCTCCCCCCACCATTCCTTGGATAGACCCGAAGTGTCTAACATGGTGTTAACCATATCAGTTAGAGTTCGGTTCTTTCTTTCGGCTACCCCATTTGACTGGGGTGAGTAGGGAGGCGTCCTCTCATGGATTATACCATGTTCCGCACAAAACAGATCAAATTCATTGGAAAAATACTCTCCACCACGACCGGACCTAAGCCGTTTAATTTTTCGATCAAGTTGGTTCTCTGCCTCAGCTTTATAGTTTTTAAAGAAAGTCAAAGCCTCATCTTTTGATTTCAGAAGATACACATAACAATATCTAGTGGAGTCATCAATCAAAGTCATGAAGTATCTCTTTCCACCTTTTGTCAACATGCCATTCATCTCACAAAGATCAGAATGTATAAGCTCTAGTGGCACCAAGTCTCTTGCCTCTGCAGTCTTATGGGACTTGCGAGGTTGCTTAGCTTGCACACATAATTCGCACTTGGAGCCTTTGACAGTAGAGATTTTCGGAATTAAATTCATATTGGCTAACCGCGTCATGCAACCGAAGTTAATATGACAGAGTCGTGAGTGCCAAATATCAGACTCATTAGGGTGGCAAACATTATCAATAACTTTAGTGCAAATATCTGACAAAGATAGGCGGAACAAGCCTCCGCACTCATAGCCTTTTCCAACAAATTGTCCACACTTAGAAATTACAACTTTATTGGATTCGAAAACCAACTTAAAACCATCTCGACATAAACAGGAACCGCTAACGAGATTTTTATTGATGGACGGCACATGATGAACGTTCTTCAGACGCACATTCTTCCCCGAAGTAAACTTCAGATCGACCGTACCAACACCTCGAACGATGGCATGTAACCCGTTCCCCAACAGCACGGGTGAAGTCCCTATTGCCTGGTAAGAAGAAAACATGGAGGCGTCAGCACAAACATGTACATTGGCACCGGTGTCAATTAACCAATCAGGGGATTGAAATACTGAAAAGATGGTAGGAAAAATACCGTACCCTGATTCCTTCATATCAGTATCACCGATGACAACATTAGCGGACTTGCCGCTCTTCTCATGTTCGCGCTCCTCAAAGCGGTTAGGACACTTCGGAGCCCAGTGATTAGGATCACCGCAGACATGGCAAAGTCCCTTCCCCTTCTTATAAGAATTCTTCTTGAAGTTGGTAGAATGTGATGGCTTGTTCTTTGTATCAAACTTGCCTTTGCCCTGAGTTTTGTTCTTATTGTTTTTGAACTTGTTGGGCTGGGAGTTCTTCTTCTGTACCATGTGGGCACTAGAACCTCCCTCAGCAACTCGAGCACGTGTGTCCTTTGCTCTCGCCTTCTCTTCAACATCAAGAGTACCAATGAGATCCGCAAGGGAAAACTCCTGTCTCTTGTGTTTTAGGGAAGTAGCAAAATTGTTCCACGAAGGTGGAAGCCTGGCAATGATGCCTCCGGCAACAAATTTGTCCGGCAACACACACTTGAAGTACTCAAGTTCTTTTGCGAGCAACTGTATCTCATGAGCCTTCTGTACAACAGGGCGCTCATCAGTCATCTTGTAGTCATAGAATTGCTCCATGACATACAACTCGCTGCCGGCGTCCGAGGCACCAAACTTGGCCTCGAGCACAGCCCACATGTCCTTGCCATTGTCAAACGACATATACGAATCCACAATGGAGTCATCAAGAACACTCAGAAGAGCACCTTTAAAGGGGGTATCGATCTTCTCAAAAGCTTCCAGCTGTGCTGGATTAAGATCGCCCTCAGGCTTGCCCTTGGTGGCATCATAGCAGCCCATGGTCTGAAACCAGTAGACTGCTCTCGTGCGCCACCTCTTATATTGCGCCCCTTAAAGGCAGGCGGCTTCAGATGCGCAGCAAAACCACTCGGAGTAAATTGCCTATAATCAGGTTTTTGGATTGTTGGAAATATGAGCAAATTACTACGAGATTTAATCCGAATAAACAGAAGATAAATCATGACCACAGCAGCAGAGATTAAACTAATCATGCGAACTACCATAGCAGATGAACATATCACATCTAGGGCACACACTAGAAGCATGAACTCTACCACGATCTCGAACAGGAAGGATAGAATCACATACGGTGCAGCGGTTGCAGCACCGCCGGCGTTGACGTTGTCACCCATGTCGTCGAGGACGAGGTTGCCGAGGTCGGGGAACAAGTCGTCGTTCGCGAAGTCGTCGCTGCCAGCAGTCACGCGAGTGCGCTCTCCAAAAACCTGATCGCCCCTCTCCCGTACAGGATCACGAGAGGCGGGGTTCCGGAGGCCTGCTGTCCCTTCTCGCGGTGCACGCCGGAAGGAGGGATGGAGAAGACTTTCTTGGCGGCGCAATGATCTGGAACGGTGGTGAGAAACCATACGAAGCGGCGGCGGCTAGGGTAGACGTCTGCCTGACTATATAGTGCGGGCCGGGTAGTTCGTGGGAGTAAACCCCACGTCCGAGTCGTCACGATCCAAAAGAATCAGAAATGGTTCAGTAATTAACGCGTCTGTTAATTATTAATTAATGACTCATTAATTTTCCCATGCAGCAAAAATATAGACAACGTGCATAGCTCTGTCCTCGGCTCGGCTCAATCCCGCAACCCGCGGCGCGTCGTGACGAGGCGTGGCGTGGCGAGGCGACCGAGGAGGAGGAGCGGGTGTGTAGGTCTCCTCTTCTCATGCTCATACAAGTGGTAGAAGAGCTCATCTTATAAAGAGGTACAACTCTCTCTCAACTTCCGGGGTGGGACTAAACTTTAGCCTCACTCACTCCACTCACATGTGTGCATGAATGGGCCAAGAGAATTTCAGAATTTAGGTGGCCTTTGGGCCAAAGGCCTACTAGCAAGATTCCAACAATCCCCCACAAAGTCTCATTGGCACATCTCATCATTTAGTTCCAAAACATTGTTTTATATATCGGTGCTTAGTGGAGACTATGAAGTTGAACTTCCACTTAGAGATTTATGCTACACTAGATCAAAACTTGAATAGTGGACTATGCCTTGAACTACAAGTTTTCTGTGAAACTAGTTTCACACAAATTCTTGACTGATACTGGGCTGCCGCAAGGCTTCCCCGCGGGTGGAGCGTATATATCATACTCCAGGGCCTTTCATGAATTTATTAGAGAACACCCAATTCTCACAGACTGCGACGTTAACAGTCAAATTCATATAGATGTGTTCCTCAGAAGATGTTCTGCAGGACAACATCTCTGCTTACCCGAATAAGCCACTTGGAACACATTAAGATAAGTATCAACCTGCCATGCAGATCAGGAGAGTATTGCATCTTCACGGAGTGGGATAATTAATATAGGGATACTCTCCTCCCAGCTGACCAACAGCTTGTCTCCCACTTCTACTTCACGGGATCTTCGATCACATAGAGTGGTTTACCACTATGGACAACTCATGCGGTGGGTCTCAAACCCATCTCCATCGATGCATTATCTATCACATTACGTGATAGACCCTTTGTGAAGGGATCTGCCAAGTTTTTCGACGTTTGGATAAAATCCAACGTAATAACTCCGGAGTTCCTCAATTTTCTGACAGATTTTAGTCTCCTCTTCACATGCCTTGAGGACTTCATATTGTCCTTAGAACTGTTTATCTTGACGATCACAGTTTGATTATCACAGTTCATCAGGATAGGGGGTATTGGGTTTTCAACCATAGGTAAGTCCATCAAGAGTTCACGAAGCCACTCTGCTTCAACAGTGGCAGTGTCTAATGCTGTGAGTTCTGCTTCCATAGTTGACCTCGTTAAGATGGTCTGCTTGCAAGACTTCCAGGAAAGAGCATCACCACCAAGTGTAAAAACATAACCACTTGTGGCCTTAATCTCATCAGCATCAGATATCCAGTTTGAGTCACTATAACCCTCCAGTACCCTTGGATACCCGGTGTAGTGAATCCCATAGCTCGCGGTGCCTTTCAAATAGCACATAACTCTCTCAAGCGCATGCCAATGATCATCTCCCGGTTTTGACACAAACCGACTCAGCTTGCTCACAGCAAAAGAGATGCCAGGCCTCGTGGCACTCGCCAAATACATAAGCGAGCCAATAATCTGAGAATACCTCAGTTGATCTCTAGCAATCCGTCGATTCTTTCGAAGCAACACACTAGCATCATATGGAGTTGGAGAAGGCGTGCAGTCGCTATACCCAAAACGACTCAAGACCTTTTCCACATAATGAGACTGAAGCAGTGTGATCCCACCATTCTCATCTCTGAACAGCTTGATGTTTAAGATAACATCAGCTACTCCTAGATCCTTCATCTCAAAACAGCGAGATAAGAAATCCTTAACCTCCTTGATTAAATCAAGTTTGGTTCCAAAGATCAATATGTCGTCGACATACAGACAAAGAATAACTCCTTCGCCCCCACCATAGCGATAGTACACGCACTTGTCACCATCGTTTACTACAAAGCCGGCAGCAGTTAATGTTCTTTCGAACTTCCCATGCCACTCCTTAGGAGCTTGTTTAAGGCCATATAAAGACTTTAATAACTTGCACACCTTTCCTTCTTGACCAGGTACTACAAAACCATCTGGCTGATCCATGTAAATTTCCTCCTTCAACTCTCCATTGAGGAAAGCCGTCTTAACGTCCATTTGATAAACGAGAAGACCATGTGAGGCAGCCAGTGATAGTAGCACCCGAATTGTGGTCAGTCTAGCCACGGGTGAGTAAGTATCAAAGAAGTCTTCACCTTCTTTCTGGGTATAACCCTTGGCCACAAGTCGTGCCTTGTACTTTTCAATCGTACCATCAGGTCTAAGCTTCTTCTTGAACACCCACTTACATCCTACAGGTTTGCACCCATAAGGATGGTCAGTGATCTCCCAGGTACCGTTAGCTAAGATGGAATCCATCTCGCTACGTACAGCTTCCTTCCAGTAGTCAGCATCAGGAGATGCATAGGCTTCTGAAATAGTCCTGGGTGTGTCATCCACGAGGTACACAATGAAATCATCACCAAAAGACTTTGCAGTCCTCTGTCTCTTACTCCTCATAGGAGTTCCATTGTTACCCTCAACAGGATTCTCAACATGTTCCATCGCAATGGTGGGTTCAGGAATTACAGTGAATTCCTCACTAGATGGAGTGGGTATCTCCTGATTTGATGAACTCGACATATCCTTCATAGGAAATATGTCCTCAAAGAAAGTTGCATCATTTGATTCCATAATCATACCAACATGCATGTCGGATACCTCAGATTTTATTATCAAAAATCTATAGCCGATGCTATGAAAAGCATAGCCCAGAAGAACACAATCCACGGTTTTTGGTCCAAGCTTGCGCTTCTTGGGAATTGGTATATTGACTTTCGCCAGACAACCCCAAGTACGTAGGTAAGAGAGTTTCAACCTTTTCCTTTCCCATTCCTCAAATGGAGTCATGGTCTTATGCTTTGTGGGAACTCGGTTTAGGACATGACACGCAGTCATTAGCGCCTCCCCCCACCATTCCTTGGATAGACCCGAAGTGTCTAACATGGTGTTAACCATATTAGTTAGAGTTCGGTTCTTTCTTTCGGCTACCCCATTTGACTGGGGTGAGTAGGGAGGCGTCCTCTCATGGATTATACCATGTTCCGCACAAAACAGATCAAATTCATTGGAAAAATACTCTCCACCACGATCGGACCTAAGCCGTTTAATTTTTCGATCAAGTTGGTTCTCTGCCTCAGCTTTATAGTTTTTAAAGAAAGTCAAAGCCTCATCTTTTGATTTCAGAAGATACACATAACAATATCTAGTGGAGTCATCAATCAACGTCATGAAGTATCTCTTTCCACCTTTTGTCAACACGCCATTTATCTCACAAAGATCAGAATGTATAAGCTCTAGTGGCGCCAAGTCTCTTGCCTCTGCAGTCTTATGGGACTTGCGAGGTTGCTTAGCTTGCACACATACTTGGCACTTGGAGCCTTTGACAGTAGAGATTTTCGGAATTAAATTCATATTGGCTAACCGCGTCATGCAACCAAAGTTAATATGACAGAGTCATGAATGCCAAATATCAGACTCATTATGGTGGCAAACATTATCAATAACTTTAGTGCAAATATCTGACAAAGATAGGCGGAACAAGCCTTCGCACTCATAGCCTTTTCCAACAAATTGTCCACACTTAGAAATTACAACTTCATTGGATTCGAAAACAAACTTAAAACCATCTCGACATAAACGGGAACCGCTAACGAGATTTTTATTGATGGACGGCACATGATGAACGTTCTTCAGACGCACAGTCTTCCCCAAAGTAAACTTCAGATCGACCGTACCAACACCTCGAACGATGGCATGTGACTCGTTCCCCATCAGCACGGGTGAAGTCCCTGTTGCCAGGTAAGAAGAAAACATGGAGGCGTCAGCACAAACATGTACATTGGCACTGGTGTCAATTAATCAATCAGGGGATTGAAATACTGAAAGGATGGTAGGAAAAATACCATACCCTGATTCCTTCATATCAGTATCACCGATGACAACATTAGCGGACTTGCCGCTCTTCTCATGTTCGCGCTCCTCAAAGCGGTTAGGACACTTCGAAGCCCAGTGATTAGGATCACCGCAGACATGGCAAAGTCCCTTCCCCTTCTTATAAGAATTCTTCTTGAAGTTGGTAGAATGTGATGGCTTGTTCTTTGTATCAAACTTGCCTTTGCCCTGAGTTTTGTTCTTATTGTTTTTGAACTTGTTGGGCTGGGAGTTCTTCTTCTGTACCATGTGGGCACTAGAACCTCCCTCAGCAACTCGAGCACGTGTGTCCTTTGCTCTCGCCTTCTCTTCAACATCAAGAGTACCAATGAGATCTGCAACGAAAAACTCCTATCTCTTGTGTTTCTGGGAAGTAGCAAAATTGTTCCACGAAGGTGGAAGCTTGGCAATGATGCCTCCGACAACAAATTTGTCCGGCAACACACACTTGAAGTACTCAAGTTCTTTTGCGAGCGACTGTATCTCATGAGCCTTCTGTACAACAGGGCGCTCATCAGTCATCTTGTAGTCATAGAATTGCTTCATGACGTACAACTCGCTGCCGGCGTCCGAGGCACCAAACTTGGCCTCGAGCGCAGCCCACATGTCCTTGCCGTTGTCAAACGACATATACGAATCCACAATGGAGTCATCAAGAACACTCAGAAGAGCGCCTTTAAAGAGGGTATCGATCTTCTCAAAAGCTTCCAGCTGTGCTGGATTAAGATCGCCCTCAGGCTTGCCCTTGGTGGCATCATAGTAGCCCATGGTCTGAAACCAGTAGACTGCTCTCGTGCGCCACCTCTTATATTGCGCCCCCTTAAAGGCAGGCGGCTTCAAATGCGCAGCAAAACCGCTCGGAGTAAATTGCCTATAATCAGGTTTTTGGATTGTTGGAAATATGAGCAAATTACTACGAGATTTAATACGAATAAACAGAAGATAAATCATGACCACAACAACAGAGATTAAACTAATAATGCGAACTAGCATAGCAGATGAACATATCACATCTAGGGCACACACTAGAAGCATGAATTCTACCACGATCTCGAACAGGAAGGATAGAATCACATACGGTGCAGCGGTTGCAGCACCGCCGGCGTTGACGTTGTCACCCATGTCGTCGAGGACGAGGTTGCCGAGGTCGGGGAAGAAGTCGTCGTTCGCGAAGTCGTCGCTGCCAGCAGTCGCGCGAGTGCGCTCCCCAAAAACCTGATCGCCCCTCTCCCGTACAGGACCACGAGAGGCGGGGTTCCGGAGGCCTGTTGTCCCTTCTTGCGGTGCACGGCGGAAGGAGGGATGGAGAAGACTTGCTTGGCGGCGCAATGATCTGGAACGGTGGTGAGAAACCATACGAAGCGGCGGCGGCTAGGGTAGACGTCTGCCTGACTATATAGTGCGGGCCGGGTAGGTCGTGGGAGTAAACCCCATGTCCGAGTCGTCACGATCCAAAAGAATCGGAAACGGTTCTGTAATTAATTAACGCGGCCGTTAATTATTAATTAATGACTCATTAATTTTCCCATGCAGCAGCGCGTCGTGACGAGGCGAGGCGTGGCGAGGCGAGCGAGGAGGAGGAGCGTGCGTGTAGGTCTCCTCTTTTCATGCTCATACAAGTGGTACAAGAGTTCACCTTATAAAGAGGTGCAACTCTCTCTCTCAACTTCCGGGGTGGGACTAAACTTTAGCCTCACTCACTCCACTCATATGTGTGCATGAATGGGCCAAGAGAATTTCAGAATTTTAGTTGGGCTTTAGACCAAAGGCCTACTAGCAAAATTCCAACAGTTGTGACAGGCCCTTCTCTTGCACATGCATATGCTTGCCCAGGTTTGCCATGTACTGCTGCTGTTCAGAAGAGGATTGTTTAAATGTAAAAACTTTCTTTTACATGATATTGGCATGGCTTTTGCCACCGGTATCCAGTGGCTCTTGGTTCTGCTTATAGTTTTGAGCTGCTTGATCTTACGCGTTGTTGCCTCTGAAATTCTGCTGATTTTTGCTTTTATTAATCTTCTTGCTGATGTTGATGCTGTTGCCTACAGAATTGTGGTAGGAAAAAGGTTCAGAAACTGCATGACTATGCAATTCCAAGGTTTATTAAAGGTTCATTGTGATCGAACCTTTCAAGTCCTATACTTGGCACTTATCTAATGACCCATGTTCTGAGTGAATTACCGATACGTCACATTTTGACTTGCTTGCTTGCCTTGTAATGTTATTCAAATGTAAAAGCTTCCCTTTTTACATGAGATAGGATGGCTTTCGCCTCCGGTTTCGGTAGTGGCTTTGGTTCTGCTTATAGTTTTGAGCTGCTCGATCCTATGCGTTGTCGACTCCGAAATTATGTCAATTTTGGCTTTTTTGTTGCTGATGCTGTTGCCTAAGGAGTTGTGGTGGGAAAGAAGGTTCAGAAACTGGGTTCAAGTCCTATACTTGGTAATCCAATTTATTTCAGGGGTTAACTAGCATGGCCATACCTAAGAAAATGAATGTCCCGTCTAGGTCATCACAAATCCTTTGCACAAAAAGGAACCTTGTGCCTATCTGCACACAGGTATTTTCCACACAACACTCACACTCTCCCCCACACTGTGAAGGACCGAGCTCAGTCTGCAACCAATTTTATCCCCCTGCTACCCGTGTATACTCTGTAGGAGGCTGGCCAAATGGAAGGAACGCCTCCATGGAGGATGTATTTCCAAAAACCTCGAAGTCGTAATGCACTAATATTGCAGCACGTGAGACAATTGGCGGGAAAGCCTAAACCAAGAACTTATTTCCGCACACCTCTCATTCCCAATCCCAATGCATACTTTATCCAATATAGCAAACTAGCACTACTGTTTTGGGCAACTGATATTGATCTCCCTTGGTAGCCATGGTAAAAGGGGCTATAGTAGGAAGAGTGCATATAAGAAGGCTACGTGCAAGGATATGAGGCAGCCATGCTTGCTCTGAGCTTTATAAGCGTGACACTACAAAAAAGGTTGGTAGGCATGTTAATTATGCACGAATCATGAAAAGCTGATATTTCAGACAATTTCCTGGTCCTGAAAATGTGAAATGCATGATCATACAATAAATATATGCAATCATACATATATACTCCCTCCATTCAAGTGTACAGGGCGGCCACGGAAATAAAAAAAAAACTCCCATATACAAAGCTAACGACGAACTGCACCCTATTTTTGCAGTTATTTCCTCCGACGCAAGTGCAACTCAAAGTCGTTCCGAGGGAGTAGAATCATCGGGCAACTAAGACAGGGGAAATGCTTTTGTTCTTCACAATGAGATTGAAGGGGGCGCGATTTCTGTTCGCCCCATCGTCTTCCTTGTTTTCCACTCTATCACAATATCATGTCCAACAATGAAAATGTGTTAGGGTTATTGGTAGGGCTGGCCCAAAAGCTCGTAGCTCGCGAGCTTAATGAGCGCTCCATAGTTTGGCTCGTTAATCTCGGAGCTCGCTTCTTAATGAACAGAGCCAATTATTAATTTCAGCTTGTTAAGCTTAACAAGCTTAACGAGGGAGCTAATGAGTATCACGAGTACCTTGTTAAGCTCGTTACTAACAACATAACACATATTTACATCTTACGTGGCAAACTTTTTGTAGCACCTCAGCCCATCAATTAGATCTAATCGATATATGAGGCAACAAACTAATGCATTTCTTTTTGTAGTCATGATATTTTATCTTGAAAACCATACCTACACATTCATCTTGTATATCATAACACATCTCTACTCCTAATGTCTGAGTTGGTGAATAGCATCCACGGTTTATTTTCATCCCACCACTTTCGTCCGTTTTATTTCACTGGTTTTTTCGTCCCCTCCCCCCACCCCACCAGTTTAGTTTCGCGTCACCCTCTCACACAACGAAAAAAAATCTAAACGGGTCAGAACTTTTCATGCTGGCAAAAATTATTTAGTAATGCATTTATGCGAAATAATCAATCATGATCAATATCTAAAGATCAAATCTATCTATATCTATATCTATCTATATACTTACTTACTTCTAATAATTATAGACTCCCTAGAAATTATCACGTTAATCAGTAATTAGGAGCCGTTAATATGGTGGGGCCGAGTTATTACGGTATAGATCAATCCTAGAAATTCCCAAGTTTATAAAAAAAAACCAATCTGGTGGGGTCGAGGTATTATGGTGTAGATCAATCCTATAGAAATTCTCAAAAAAAAAGCTAGAAATCCTCAAGTCTATGAAAAATCCATTATACACGTAACACGCATCTCACGTAAACCAATCTGGCCTCAAGATCGATCTGTCCTTGAAGAATCCTCACGATGTACGTCAAATCCCGATGCCTTCTCCCGATCCCCTTCAATATTCTGATGACTTCTCAATGATGTCCGCCTCCACTCTCGATCAAAGAATCCTCACGATGTATGTATCTCCCATTACCTTCTCTTCCTGATCCCTTTCTATCTCCTGGTGTCCATGTCCATCATGGTAACCTTGATGCCTATTCCAGTCTATAGTTGTTGCACCGTCCTGTGTATATCTTTCCAGATTGAAGGGAGGAGTGATATTGCTGGCTGTTATTGTCTTATGGGTGCAGGTTGTCAAGGATGTGGTCCGCCATAACACTGCTGCCTGGGTCTGCAATAGATCCATCAAGGTGTCAGATATGTTATGTAGGAGCATGCAGCAGGGTCTGCGATTTGATATCACACATCTGGTGAACAGGATTAAACGATGAAGTTATTGGTCATACTATCAAGGTCTGTTTTCACGAGTAATATAATATGTCGCAGTGGAGGAAGACGAACACGCGCGCGTCCGTTAAATCGGACCTCTTGCGGCACACGATCTGTCAAGCCAGGTATGTGTTTACGAGCATGATGAATTTGTGCACTGATAATCAGATCGCCCATTTCAAATCTGGCACATTTGCACTTCAATATATTAGAAACTCCCCCAAAATGATTACAGTTCGAGTTTTTCTAGCTTTGAATGTTGCAAGTGCAACTCCAGTGCACTGAAGATACCGTGATTAGTTTGTTAAATAAACATGTGCTATATAGCCTAATTGGCATAACGCATGTCCAGGGTATATGTATTATTATTGATCCTGCTATTAAATGATTAAAGCCTTCTCAGTTCCACAAGTTATAGTCAGTTCGGCAGGTTGCTCTTAAGAGGCAAAAGAACCGTTTAACCCTCCAATTCATATTTCATAGAATTACTTTTCTAAAAAGAATATTTGTCTACACATTATTTGGATAATCATGTATAATACTTTGTGTCGATAAATCTCATATATTTGCTTGCTGATATGTCCATAAACAAGGAAAGTTCTAACGTATTATGAAAATAATATTAGTTTGTTTGAGGAGTTTTGAACTAAATATACAAATATGGTCAAATAAGTCATATACATGAATCATTGGTAATGAAAAAAAGCTTGAGTGGTTACACAACGTTGTTTGAAACAATGCACACAAATCATGAGAATGTTAAGGTGAGATACATTTAGTTTCTGCTCTCTTTTATTGCAGTATTTTTTTTTCAAAAATTGACGTTGGAGAACCCGATCCCTGATGATGTCAAATCTTATTTGAGGTTATAAATAGGTAACGTTTGGATATTATTAAGAGCAACAATTAAACTGGTGATGATTGAACAATTGGGACAACAAAATGATAGGTTGCTTGAGTTACTATTAGAGGGCCTATACGTGCTATTGAGGCTTGGTTTGCTCCGCTGGTACTACCTGGGCTGCGGCGCCAAGCAGGACACCAAGCCTGCGCAGTCTCAGGTACTTGCCGTCGCGTCGATTTTCAAAGCTACGAACCCTACCACAATAGCGTCAGCTTCATGTCTAGAGTTGTCCAACCATGACTCGCGCCTCGCCGGTTGTCTCAACACAGCTGCGAGTTGAAGATTACCCCATGGTCGAGGCCATTGCTGGACGATTTCCAATGCCTACAGGTAGTTCAAGATAAAAAACTATGTGAGCTAGATAAATCATGTCTTCTTGAACAAGGCGGTGGTAGCGACTTCACCGATCGAGAGTGGCGGATGTGATGAGGTTAGACATGCCATGTTAGGAAAAAGTTCCACTGTTCAGTTAATAATTTCTTAGTGTTAATCATGGTAGACTAATTAAAATTCAGGACCTTAGAGTAAGAGCATCTAGCCGCCATCCCATTATATTTTTTGGTTGTTGACCTGTATCCTGCTTTGATGTCAACAGAGAAAGAGACTCCATGGACAAAGGATTACATGGTTGCTACAACCGATTGAAAACATGAGATAAGGACTGGCATTTTGACATGCATCGAAACAACGTATTCCAAGTTAGGTTTTTCCAGAATCTAATGAAACTATGAGATAGCCTACTCTTCAGGAGCTTTCTTTTCTTTAGGCTCATGTACACATAAAGAAGAAACGTGATTAAACATTATAGCCAAGAGGATGAGTTGTTTCTCTCAATGCCACATGGGCAGTTGGTGGAGCATGATTCTGGGACATATCATGCTAACTAATGTTCCAAAGTACACTAGAAAGCAAAAAGGCAACAAGGTGATTGTATTTTCCCTTCTTTATCACTGTTCATTTATGTTCATTTCAAATAAGTTACCAATGAAATTCGATGTGAAAAAGAAGGGATTTTCATGTGTTTTCTAGGTACATACTTTTTTCATGCTTTGGTGTTCCTCTTCTTGGGCATTAATGTGCCGGTCCTAGCAGTGCGCATTGAGAACATATTTATTTCAATTTTAAGAAGTAACATGTTCCTACTTATATCACTATTAAGATCTAACACACAGAAGTCCCCAAGTATATCATTGAGTCGTGTCACTAATCCACTGTCTATGGCACACCCATGCTATTGCCTTTTGTTTGCACATTGAAGTCCTTCTATGAGAACCGTTTCCTTTGGAAAAGATCTTATTTTTACCCTTTTTATGTAGGTTGTCCATATTCTTCGTGCACTTAGTTTTGTTTGGATGGTGGAGAGGAAGAAAGATTGATGATCCAGCATCAGCATCCAGCGGCCAACCTACAGGACATGGAAAGCATAATCGACAATATGTGAAAACAAATTATCTCCTTGACGTGTTCATTTTGTAGGTACCATCTCTACTATAGACATAATCTTCACATTGACATATAGAGGTACTTCAAAATTACAGAAAATATGAATTTCCATCTTTGCTCTCTATTTTCTCACACTAAGAATCGAATTAGTTTCCAAAAAACTAGAAATAGTTAAGAAAAAGATCAAGAACAAATCAACAATATAGGCAAGAGAGATCTACGACCGAATGTTTAGATGGAAGTTCTGTGTGCTACTGCATGACATGTTCACAACAATTCAACAATTAAGTTTTCTATATGGCATTCCCCCGCAAAAAAAGTTCCTCTATGCCATATGATAAAGATTGACAATCTTTCAAATGACTTTACAAGAAAAAATGGATTCCAATGTTATGTGTAGCAATCACATATAGATTCTAACAACTCAACTGTCATTGACGAAGCAAGAACCATCACGGAGTAATGCTAAAAAGAGAATTCATATATACAACGTGACAAAGATAGATCACGTTTCAAATAGCTATACCAGAAGAAATATGCATTCAAATGTTACATACAATGATCCCAAAAAGATTCTAACAACTCAATTCTCATTGGCGAAGCAATTAGGCTTACGAAAAGAAACTAAAGACAAGAGAGCAGAAACACATTTACTAAGCATACATTGTCAAATCATGCAACTATTACTTATCCTAAAAATCAAGTAGTATAACTCCATACCTCAAAGGCGCATTTATAGAACATTTATGAAAAAATTTACTAGCCCGTGCGAATGCACGGGTTGATGACTAGTATAAATTAATTAACCTTACCTTAAATCGCTCAATTCTTCTCGTTAGTCCCACAGAGCGAAGACCTCCCTACCCCTCCCCTCGACCCCCCATGCAACGGGAAAAAAACAGCCTTCCTTCTCCTGCACGCACTCGAAAGGAAGGAAGTTAACTGAGAAACAGAAACCCATGCATGGATGTCAATCCCCTTCCTCTCTCACGTTCTCTTTCCTTTCCCAGCTCCGATTCTCCTTAGAGAGAAGGACATTGATCGGGAAGGAGAATGACTGAATGAGAGGCCTTAGATCGGATCCTCTTCGATCCAGACCTCCGCAACGTCAACGACGCATACACCCCGGCGCTCGACAAGACCAAGCACCAGGACGACGATGATGATGACATCCTCGCCGTGCTAGATGGCGGCCGCGGCGTAGATCCCTTGGTCGGATTTGAGAGCCTGTAACCGCCCGGCGGCAAGATGCGGAGCCACGAACATGCGCGGATGCGCTGGAGACAAGCTGTGCAGAGCCGCAGCCGTTTCCGTTGGTTGCCGCAATGTAAGCGGTTGTTCGCCGCCGCTTCCATAGCCCGCCAGGAGTCGTCGTCGAGCACTGAGGGCCAAGGCAAGCACGGACGTAGGCGATGGTGGGCTTGTGGTGCGGGTGCACATGTTGCCGGAGCCGAGGCGAACGCGGCTGCGGGTGTTGCTGGGTGAGCTAGGGCGCGCCGATGTGGATGCATCTGTGCTGCCGCGTGCGCCTCAATGACGAGAGCCAAAGGTATTAAAATAGGAAAGAAGCACCTGATTATTATATTAATTAGATCAAGACTTTGGTATATGCATGGTTGTATGCGCCGCTTGATCCTGTGCATGACTCCCATTCATCCCTAATTCCCTTCTGTATGTTCCTCCCAGCTGAAGACGGTGTCGTCTTGCTTCTGAAGTGGAAATGGAATAGATGAATTCTTCTCACGCTCGGATGGAAGTGACTCGCGTGAGTGCATAGCATACAAGTGAAAACAATCAAATTAATTATTAAATCATTGATGTTAATCACAGAAGACAATGATTTTGCTTTCTCCTGATTGATGTTTTTGCAGTGAGCGGTGTGGAAGTCGACTTCTCCAGCAACCAGGCCATGATCGGCAATCTTCAGGAGGATTTCCATGCGTCGTCCCTTCCACATGCTGGTTACCTTCCTCCTATTCAATTGCTCCAGCACATGGGTGTGCGTGGTGGCCGGAATTGGGTTTCGCCAGAATGTCTTCATCTCTCGTTCGCTCAAGGTAGAGCGTGTTGATAACGTGTTTGAAGTTGATAACGAGCGAGACTCAATCACCTCATAGTTGCCAACGTTTATGAGGACGCCCTTGCGCCCAGCGCCGTCTCGTTCGCTTCATCGTTAATTTTCGAGAGACGTGCGTTGTTTATCACGCCGCTCCCGCCGACGAGGCTGATGCAAGGGCGTCCTCCTTTGCTCCGACGAGGAGGAGGCCCTTTCATGAGAGATCCAGCAAAGAAGCACTCCACCGATACCTACGAGCTCCAACAAGGAAGTGCTGGCCTCCTGCCTCCGGCGGGGAAGCTGCTGCCTTCCACGGCAAAAAAGTGGTTGACCAATGACCACAACGTTCTTGAAGCCTCGTGCGATGGAGTCTGCACCAGATAATATTCGTCCTTGCCTTTCATCACCTGGCCTACTGTTAAAAAGGCTCTGCATCTAATTGCTTACTATACAGAGTTTGTTTATGTCTAGAGTTCATCTAGGGATTAGTAAGCAGATAAGCTATTTTTTGTGAAATGGTTATGCAGGTTCCAGCAACCTCAAAGTAGGCTGGGGAGGATAACCAATGATTATACTGATGCATATTATCATTGGTTATCCTCCCTAGCTTCATATTCAATTAGGTGCATGTTGCGCATAGTTTTAAATAGCCGGCTATAGCTCCGCTATAGCCTTTTCAACAAGGTGCTGCTAAATGGTCGCCTTCACAAATAGCCCGATATAGCCCGCTATAGCTCTGCTATAGCTGATTTGGGGGCTCGCCGCTATTTTCCATAGCCCGCTATTTAAAACATTGATATTGCGTGAGATAATATCTGATTTTGATTTTGTTTTTTTCCTCTGGATTACAAGATAGGAGGGTAGCTTCACGGGCCGCCGGGGGGTGGGGGGGGGGGGGGGGGGGTGGGGTATCAAACGAGCGAGGTGATGTTGTTGTGTCTATTTTTGTGTAGTTTGTTTCAGAGATTTCTCTCGATATTTTTCTGTTTGCAGAGAATTAGTCAAAGGCATGCTTCAGTTAAGATTGATCTCAAATTGGTCGAGCGATGTGAACATTGCTCTAAATTTCATATAACTGGAGTTGCCTGATGTCTCCGAATATGTTGATCCCATGAGGTAATAAATGTTACAACATTATACTTACCATACCAACGACAAAAAGTTAAATCATCCATGTGTTCAGCAACTAAGTTCATAATCATGCCGTCGATTTCTTTCATTTCTATGTTGCGAGATTTTTCTGGCAATAGTTGAGGAAATATTTGGTTATGCTTGCTTTTTGTTTTTCCTACGCCTTTCGTCATCACAGTAATATGTATATTGTTGTAATGCATGGACATTCAACTATGATATCAAGTAACTCTTCGCTAATTTGCCGGTGAAATTGCTAAATGTTGCCCATATCAACGCACAACCTCCATGGTTTTTTTCGTCTGGTTAATTTTCATCCGGTTTATTTTCGTCTCACCTCCCACCACCCCTCCCATGTTAATTTTTATTTCTTAGCACTTAAAACCGAATCGTGTCTGATGCTCCTTCCATTTATTCGTGCTTACTTTGGCAGGTGTCGATTCAATTCAATCATGTAAATATTTGGACAAGAGGACTATAGCACGACGCAATGAAGAGCCAGATCGTTCGTCCGCTACCAGCTCACTTCCCGGTTCTGTCGTGCTGCCCCGTGCACCAACCATCCAGTAAAGGTTCTGAGGTTAACATCTCTTTTGCGAGTTTGGTATAACTCTCGTTGTCATTTTATTATCTATTGATCCACATGTTTGTATTTTAGCAGACATGAGTTACTTTATCATCTTTCTAGGAAGAAATTACTAGAGAGAAGAAACCCAGTTTTACAAGTAGTGACAGTCCAACATCATATTGACAAGTCTGGTTTGTCTTTCCGTATACATAAGTGTATAATTTGTTTTAAGTAAATGTTTCCTCGACCCTTATTGCCACCATTTTCTCAAGTGCAACCGCAAGCTTAGTAATAGCAAGATAGTAACAACATTCTTTTTGTTGAGGATTGACATGATTATGGTTGTTTCAGGAATTCTATTTCTGTTTCTGCCTGATAATTAACTGTTCACAAGATGTGTGTTTATGGACTATGCGGCGGTGAAAACTTGAGAATAGGAAGGGATTTAGCATGGGGAATGGAATATTTTGAAAGTAATCTTGTTAGGGTATGCCAACGTATATATTTTCGTAGCAAGGAGTTAAACACATACTGAGGATGGTAAAAAGCTTTGTTTGGACCAATATTATGAAATTAAATCATTGGAAATTTCCCTTCGGTTGAAATAGTAGTGACCTTCAATTTCAAGGTTTGCAGTAAAGAAATTTATGCACTTGTGTTGTTCACTTTTCCATGTTTTCTTCGGTCATTGAGCAACGCTCCTCTTTTGTGGACCACGAGAGATTTAAAAGGCTGAAAGTTCAGGCAATTGCCGACTATCTGACGTATTGAGACCATCATGGGCGCCACCCCGAGCTATTTGTTGTTATTTATATTTCCTTATATCATGATAAATGTTTATTTTTCATGCTAGAATTGTATTAACCAAAAACTTAGTACATGTGTGAATACATAGACAAACGAAGTGTCACTAGTATGCCTCTACTTGACTAGCTCGTTGAATCAAAGATGGTTAAGTTTCCTAACCATAGACATGAGCTGTCATTTGATTAACGGGATCACATCGTTAGAGAATGATGTGATTGACTGACCCATTTCGTTAGCTTAGCATTCGATCGTTTAGTATATTGATATTGCTTTCTTCATGACTTATACATGTTCATATGACTATGAGATTATGCAACTCCCTAATACCGGAGGAACACTTTGTGTGCTACCAAACGTCACAACGTAATTGGGTGATTATAAAGGTGCTCTACAGCTGTCTCCGATGGTACTTGTTGAGTTGGCATAGATCGAGATTAGGATTTGTCACTCCGAATGTCAGAGAGGTATCTCTGGGCCCTCCCGGTAATGCGCATCACTATAAGCCTTGCAAGCAATGCAACCAATGAGTTAGTTGTGGGATGATGTATTACGGAACAAGTAAAGAGACTTGCCGGTAACGAGATTGAACTAGGTATTGAGATACCGACGATCGAATCTCGGGCAAGTAACATACTGATGACAAAGGGAACAACGTATGTTGTTATGCGGTTTGACCGATAAAGATCTTCGTAGAACATGTAGGAACCAATATGAGCATACAGGTTACGCTATTGGTTATTGACCGAAGATGAGTCTCGGTCATGTCTACATAGTTCTCGAACCCGTAAGGTCCGCACGCTTAACGTTCGGTGACGATCGGTATTATGAGTTTATGTGTTTTGATGTACCGAAGGTAGTTTGGAGTCCCGGATGTGATCACGGACATGACGAGGAGTCTCGAAATGGTCGAGACATAAAGATTGATATATTGGACGGCTATATTCGGACACCGGAAGGGTTTCGGGTGATCTCGGAGAAAACCGAAGTGCCGGAGGGGTTACCGAAACCCCCGGGGGGCTAATGGGCCTTGATGGGCCCTAGTGGAGAGAGAGAGGGGCCTGCCAGGGCAGGCCGCGCCCCCCTCCCCTTGAGTTCGAATAGGACAAGGAAGGGGGGGTGCCCCCTTTGCCTTTCCCCTCTCCCACTCCTTCCTTCCTCCTCCTAGTGGGACTAGAAAAGGGGAGTCCTACTCCCACTAGGAGGAGGTCTCCTCCTCTTGGCGCGCCCTCCTAGGGCCGGCCGGCCTCCCCCCTTGCTCCTTTATATACGGGGGCAGGGGCACCCCATGGACACACAAATTGATCATTGATCTTTTAGCCCTGTGCGGTGACCCCCTCCACCATAATCCATGTTGGTCATATCGTAGCGGTGCTTAGGCGAAGCCCTGTGTCGGTAGCTTCATCAACACCATCATCACACTGTCGTGCTGATGGAACTCTCCCTCGAAGCTCTACTGGATCATGAGTTCGTGGGACATCACCGAGTTGAACGTGTGCAGATCGCGAAGGTGCCGTACGTTCGGTACTAGGATCGGTCGATCGTGAAGACGTACGACTACATCAACCACGTTGTCATAACGCTTCCGCTTATGGTCTATGAGGGTACGTGGACGACACTCTCCCCTCTTGTTGCTATGCATCACCATGATCTTGCGTGTGCGTAGGATTTTTTTTGAAATTACTACGTTCCCCAACAGTGGCATCCGAGCCAGGTTTATGCGTAGATGTTATATGCCCGAGTAGAACACAAAGGAGTTGTGGGCGTGGGTATATACATATTGCTTGCCATCACTAGTTGATTCTTGATTCAGGGCATTGTTGGATGAAGCGGCCCAGACCAACATTACGCGTACGCTTACGTGAGACTCGTTCTATCGACGTGCTTCGCACACAGGTGGCCAGTGGGTGTCTGTTTCTCCAGTTTTAGTTGAATCAGATTCAATGAACAGTGTTCTTTTTGAAGATCAAAAAGCAATCACTATACTGCATTGTGGTTTTTGATGCGTGGGTAAGAACGATTCTTGCTCAGCCCGTAGCAGCCACGTAAAACTTGCAACAACAAAGTAGAGGATGTCTAACTTGTTTTTGCAGGGCATGTTGTGATGTGATATAGTCAAGACATGATGCTAAATTTTATTGTATGAGATGATCATGTTTTGTAACACAGTTATCGACAATTGGCAGGAGCCATATGGTTGTCGCTTTATTGTATGAAATGCAATCGCCATGTAATTGCTTTACTTTATCACTAAGTGGTAGCGATAGTCTTAGAAGCAATAATTGGCGAGATGACAACAATGCTACGATGGAGATCAAGGTGTCGCGCCGGTGATGATGGTGATCATGACGATGCTTTGGAGATTGAGATCAAAGGCACAAGATGATGATGGCCATATCATATCACTTATATTGATTGCATGTGATGTTTATCTTTTTTGTATCTTATTTTTCTTAGATCGATGGTAGCATTATAAGATGATCTCTCACTAAATTTCAAGGTATAAGTGTTCTCCTTGAGTATGCACCGTTGCGAAAGTTCATCGTGCCGAGACACCACGTGATGATCGGGTGTGATAAGCTCTACGTTCACATACAACAGGTGCAAGCCAGTTTTGCACACGCAGAATACTCGGGTTAAACTTGACGAGCCTAGCATATGCAGATATGGACTCGGAACACTGAGACCGAAAGGTCGAGCGTGAATCATATAGTAGATATGATCAACATAGTGATGTTCACCATTGAAAACTACTCCATCTCACGTGATGATCGGACATGGTTTAGTTGATATGGATCACGTGATCACTTAGATGATTAGAGGGATGTCTGTCTAAGTGGGAGTTCTTAAGTAACTTGATTAATTGAACTTTAATATATCATGAACTTAATACCTGGTAGTATTTTGCATGTCTATGTTGTTGTAGATAGATGTCCTGTGCTATTGTTCCGTTGAATTTTAATGCGTTCCTTGAGAAAGCAAAGTTGAAAGATGATGCTAGCAATTACACGGACTGGGTCCGTAACTTGAGGATTATCCTCATTGCTGCACAGAAGAGTTACGTCCTGAAAGCACCGCTAGGTGCCAAGCCCACTGCAGGAGCAACGCCAGATGCTGTGACCGTCTGGTAGAGCAAAGCTGATGACTACTCGATAGTTCAGTGTGCCATGTTTTACGTCTTAGAACCGGTACTTCAACGACGTTTTGAATGTCATGGAGCATATGAGATGTTCAAGGAGTTCAATTTTATATTTCAAGCAAATGCCTGTATTGAGAGATATGAAGTCTCCAATAAGTTCTACAGCTGCAAGATGAATGAGAATAGTTCTGTCAGTGAACATATACTCAAAATGTCTGGGTATAATAATCACTTGATTCAACTGGGAGTTAATATTCCGGAAGATATTGTCATTGACAGAATTCTTCAATCACTGCCACCAAGCTACAAGAGCTTCGTGATGAACTATAATATGCAAGGGATGGATAAGACTATTCCCGAGCTCTTCGCAATGCTAAAGGCTGCGGAGGTAGAAATCAAGAAGGAGCATCAAGTGTTGATGGTCAACAAGACCATCAGTTTCAACAAAAATGGTAAAGGGAAGAAGGGGAACTTCAAGAAGAACGGCAAGCAAGTTGTTGCTCAAGTGCAGAAGCCCAAGTCTGGACCTAAGCCTGAGACTGAGTGCTTCTACTACAAAGGGACTGGTCACTGGAAGCGGAACAACCCCAAGTATTTGGCGCATAAGAAGGATGGCAAGGTGAACAAAGGTATATGTGATATACATGTTATTGATGTGTACCTTACTAATGCTCACAGTAGCACCTGGGTATTTGATACTGGTTCTGTTGCTAATATCTGCAACTCGAAACAGGGACTACAGATTAAGCGAAGATTGGCTAAGGACGAGGTGACGATGCGCGTGGGAAATGGTTCCAAAGTCGATGTGATCGTGGTCAGCACGCTACTTCTACATCTACCTTCGGAATTAGTTTTAGACCTGAATAATTGTTATTTGGTGCCAGCGTTGAGCATGAACATTATATCTGGATTTTGTTTGATGCGAGACGGTTATTCATTGAAATCCGAGAATAATGGTTGTTCTCTTTATATGAGTAATATCTTTTATATTCATGCACCCTTGAAGAGTGGTCTATTTTTTATGAATCTCGATAGTAGTGATACCCATATTCATAATATTGAAGCCAAAAGATGCAGCGTTGATAATGATAGTGCAACTCATTTGTGGCTCTCCTGTCTAGGTCATATTGGTCTAAAGCGCATGAAGAAACTCCATTCTGATGGACTTTTGAAATCACTTGATTATGAATCACTTGGTACTTGTGAGCCATGCCTCATGGGCAACATGACTAAAACGCCGTTCTCCGGAACAATGGAGCGAGCAACAGATTTGTTGGAAATCATACATACTGATGTATGTGGTTGATACGCCTCCTACGTATCTATAAATTTTGATTGCTCCATGCTATATTATCTACTATTTTGGACATTATTGGGCTTTATTACCCACTTCTATATTATTTTTGGGACTAACCTATTAACTGGAGGCCCAGCCCAGAATTGCTGTTTTTTGCCTATTTCAGAGTTTCGCAGAAAAGGAATATCAACCGGAGTCCAAACGGAATGAAACCTTCGGGAACGTGATTTTCGGAACAAACATGATCCAGGAGACTTGGACCCTACGTCAAGAAATAAAGGAGGAAGGCACGAGGTAGGGGGGCGCGCCTATCCCCCCCAGGCGCGCCCTCCACCCTCGTGGACCCCCTGTTGCTCCATCGACGTACTCCTTCCTCCTATATATACCTACGTACCCCCAAACAATCAGATACGGAGCCAAAAACCTAATTCCACCGCCGCAACCTTCTGTATCCACGAGATCCCGTCTTGGGGCCTGTTCCGGAGCTCCGCCGGAGGGGGCATCCATCACGGAGGGCTTCTACATCAACACCATAGCCTCTTCGATGAAGTGTGAGTAGTTTACCTCAGACCTTCGGGTCCATAGTTATTAGCTAGATGGCTTCTTCTCTCTTTTTGGATCTCAATACAATGTTCTCCCCCTCTCTTGTGGAGATCTATTCGATGTAATCTTCTTTTTGCGGTGTGTTTGTTGAGACCGATGAATTGTGGGTTTATGATCAAGTTTATCTATGAACAATATTTGAATCTTCTCTGAATTCTTTTATGTATGATTGGTTATCTTTGCAGCCTCTTCAAATTATCAGTTTGGTTTGGCCTACTAGATTGACCCTTCTTGCAATGGGAGGAGTGCTTAGCTTTGGGTTCAATCTTGCGGTGTCCTTTCCCAGTGACAGTAGGGGCAGCAAGGCACGTATTGTATTGTTGCCATCGAGGATAACAAGTTGGGGTTTTTATCATATGGCATGAATTTATCCCTCTACATCATGTCATCTTGCTTAAGGCATTACTCTATTTTCATGAACTTAATACTCTAGATGCATGTTGGATAGCGGTCGATGGGTGGAGTAATAGTAGTAGATGCAGGCAGGAGTCGGTCTACTTGTCTCGAACGTGATGCCTATATACATGATCATACCTAGATATTCTCATAACTATGCTCAATTCTGTCAATTTCTCAACAGTAATTCGTTCACCCACCGTAAAATACTTATGCTCTTGAGGGAAGCCACTACTGAAACCTATGGCCCCCGGGTCTATCTTCATCATATTAATCTTCCTTTGCTTTTTTACTTTGCTTTTATTTTACTTTGCATCTTTATCACAAAAATACCAAAAATATTATCCTATCATATCTATCAGATCTCACTCTCGTAAGTGACCGTGAAGGGATTGACAACCCCTTATCGCGTTGGTTGCGAGGAGTTATTTGTTTTGTGCGGGTACGAGGGACTCACGCGTGGCCTCCTACTGGATTGATACCTTGGTTCTCAAAAACTGAGGGAAATACTTACGCTACTTTGCTGCATCATCCTTTCCTCTTCAAGGAAATCCAACACAGTGCTCAAGAGGTAGCAGTGGTCCGATGAATATAGAAACTCACGGCGGGTATCGTTATTTTCTCACCTTCACAGATGATTTAAGAAGATATGGGTATATATACTTGATGAAACACAAGTCTGGGACATTTGAAAAGTTCAAAGAATTTCAAAGTGAAGTGGAAAATCATCATAACAAGAAAATAAAGTTTTTACGATCTGATCGTGGAGGAGAATATTTGAGTTACGAGTTTGGTCTTCATTTGAAACAATGCGGAATAGTTTCGCAACTCACGCCATCCGGAACACCTCAGCATAATGGTGTGTCCGAACGTCGTAATCGTACTTTACTAGATATGGTGCGATCTATGATGTCTCTTACTGATTTACCGCTATCATTTTGGTGTTATGCTTTAGAGACGGCTGCATTCACGTTAAATAGAGCACCATCTAAATCCGTTGAGACGACGCCTTATGAGCTGTGGTTTGGCAAGAAACCAAAGTTGTCGTTTCTTAAAGTTTGGGGCTGCGATGCTTATGTGAAAAAGCTTCAACCTGATAAGCTCGAACCCAAATCGAAGAATTGTGTCTTCATAGGATACCCAAAGGAGACTGTTGGGTACACCTTCTATCACAGATTCGAAGGCAAGACATTCGTTGCTAAGAATGGATCCTTTCTAAAGAAGGAGTTTCTCTCGAAAGAAGTGAGTGGGAGGAAAGTAGAACTTGATGAGGTAACTGTACCTGCTCCCATATTGGAAAGTAGTTCATCACAGAAGTTTGTTCCTGTGACTACTACACCAATTAGTGAGGAAGCTAATGATGATGATCATGTAACTCCAGATCAAGTTACCACTGAACCTCGTATGTCAACCATAGTAAGATCCGCACCAGAGTGGTACGGTAATCCTATTCTGGAGGTCATCTTACTTGACCATGACTAACCTACGAACTATGAGGAAGCAATGATGAGCCCAGATTCCGCAAAATGGCTTGAGGCCATGAAATATGAGATGCGATCCATGTATGAGAACAAAGTGTGGACTTTGGTTGACTTGCTCGATGATCGGCAAGCCATCGAGAATAAATGGATCTTCAAGAAGAAGACTGACGCTGACGGTAATGTTACTGTCTACAAAGCTCGACTTGTTGCGAAAGGTTTTCAAAAATTTCAAGAGTTGACTACGATGAGAATTCTCACCTGTAGCAATGCTTAAGTCCGTCCGAATCATGTTAGCAATTGCCGCATTTTATGATTATAAAATTTTGCAAATGGATGTAAAGACTGCATTTCTAAGTGGATTTCTGGAAAAGGAGTTGTATATGATGTAACGTGAAGGTTTTATCGATACATAAAAGAATTCAGAGAAGATTCAAATATTGTTCATAGATAATCTTGATCATAAACCCACAATTCATCGGATCTCGACAAACACACCGCAAAAGTAGATTACATCGAATAGATCTCCAAGAAGATCGAGGAGAACTTTGTATTGAGATCCAAAGAGAGAAAATAAGCCATCTAGCTAATAACTATGGAACCGAAGGTCTGAGGTAAACTACTCACACATCATCGGAGAGGCTATGGTGTTGTTGTAGAAGCCCTTCGTGATCAATGCCCCCTCCAGCGGAGCGCCAGAGAAGGGCCCAAGATAGGATGTCACGGGTACAGAAGGTTGCGGCGGTGGAATTAGGTTTTCGTGGTGCTCTCTAATGTTTTTAGGGTACGTGGGTATATATAGGAGGAAGAAGTAGGTCGGTGGAGCCACGAGGGGCTCACGAGGATGGAGGGCACGCCCAAGGGGGCAGGCGCGCCCCCTGCCTCGTGGCTTCCTCATTGGTTGCTTGACATCCATTCCAAGTCCTCTAGATCACGTTTGTTCCAAAAATCACGCTCCCGAAGGTTTCATTCCGTTTGGACTCCGTTTGATATTCTTTTTTTGCGAACCACTGAATTAGGCAAAAAAACAGCAATTTGGGCTGGGCCTCCGGTTAATAGGTTGGTCCCACAAATAATATAAAAGTGTATAAATAATCCCATTAAACATCCAAAACATAATATATAATACTCCCTCCATTCCTAAATACTTGTCTTTCTAGGCATTTCAACAAGTGACTACATACGGAGCAAAATGAGTGAATATACACTCTAAAATATGTCTACATACATCCGTATGTAGTAGTCATTTGAAATGACTAGAAAGACAAATATTTAGGAACGGAGGGAGTAGCATGGAACAATCAAAAATATAGATACGTTGGAGACATATCAGATGTCAAAACTGCATTCCTGAATGGATTTCAGAAAGAAGAGTTGTATATGATGCAACCAGAAGGTTTTATCAATCCAAAGGTAGCTAACAAAGTGTGTAAGCTCCAGCGATCCATCTATGGACTGTTGCAAGCATCTCGGAGTTGCAATAAACATTTTGATAGTGTGATCAAAGCATATGCTTTTGTACAGACTTTTGGAGAAGCCTGTATTTACCAGAAAGTGAGTGGGAGCTCTGTACCATTTCTAATATTATGTGTGGATGCCATATTGTTGATTGGAAATGATATAGAATTTCTGGATAGCATAAAAGGATATTTGAATAGGAGTTTTTCAATGAAAGACCTTGGCGAAGCTATTTATATATTGGGCATCAAGATCTATAGAGATAGATCAAGACACTAAATTGGACTTTCACAAAGCACATACCTTGATAAAATTTTGAAGAAGTTCAAAATGGATCAAGCAAAGAAAGGGTTCTTGCTTGTGTTACAAGGTGTGAAGTTGAGCCAGACTCAATGCCTGACCACTGCAGAAGATGGAGAGAAAATGAAAGTTGTTCCCTATGCTTCAGCCATAGGCTCTATCATGTATGCAATGCTGTGTACGAGACTTGATGTTTGCCTTGCTATTAGTTTAGCAGGGTGGTACTAAAGTAATCCAGGAGTGGATCACTGGACAGCGGTCAAGAACATCCTGAAATACCTGAAAAGGACTAAGGATATGTTTCTCGTTTATGAGGTGACAAAGAGCTCGTCGTAAATGGTTACGTCGATGCAAGCTTTGACACTGATCCGGATGACTCTAAGTCACAAACCAGATACGTGTTTATATTGAACGGTGGAGCTGTCAGTTGGTGCAGTTCTAGGAAAAGCGTCGTGGCGGGATCTACATGCGAAGAGGAGTACATAGCTGAAGGAAATATGCCCTAGAGGCAATAATAAAGTTATTATTTATTTCCTCATATCATGATAAATGTTTATTATTCATGCTAGAATTGTATTAACCGGAAACATAATGCATGTGTGAATACATAGACAAAACATAGTGTCACTAGTATGCCTGTACTTGACTAGCTCATTGATCAAAGATTGTTGAGTTTCCTAGCCATAGACATGAGTTGTCATTTGATTAACGGGATCACATCATTAGGAGAATGATGTGATTGACATGACCCATTCCGTTAGCTTAGCACTTTATCGTTTAGTTTACTGCTATTGCTTTCTTCATGACTTATACACGTTCCTATGACTATGAGATTATGCAACTCCCGATTACCGGAAGGACACTTTGTGTGCTACCAAACGTCACAACGTAACTGGGTGATTATAAAGGTTCTTTACAGGTGTCTCCGATGGTGTTCGTTGAGTTGGTATAGATCGAGAATAGGATTTTTCACTCCGATTGTTGGAGAGGTATCTCTGGGCCCTCTCGGTAATGCACATCACTATAAGCCTTGCAAGCAATGTGACTAATGAGTTAGTTACGGGATGATGCATTACGGAACGAGTAAAGAGACTTGCCGGTAACGAGATTGAACTAGGTATTGAGATACCGACAATCGAATCTCGGGCAAGTAAAATACCGATGACAAAGGGAACAACATATGTTGTTATGCGGTTTGATCGATAAAGATCTTCATAGAATATGTAGGAACTAATATGAGCATCCAGGTTCCGCTATTGGTTATTGACCGGAGACGTGTCTCAGCAATGTCTACATAGTTCTCGAACCCGTAGGGTCCGCACGCTTAAAGTTCTGTGATGATCGGTATTATGAGTTTTTGTGTTTTGATGTACCGAAGGTAGTTCGGAGTCCCGGATATGATCACGGACATGACGAGGAGTCTCAAAATGGTCAAGATGCAAAGATTGATATATTGGACGACTATGTTCAGACACCGGAAGTGTTCCGGAAGGTTTCAGACATATACCGGAGTACCGGGGGGGGGGGGGTTACCGGAACCCCCCGGGGAGTATATTGGGCCTAATGGGCCCTACTGGGAGAAGAGGTGGGGCGGCCAGGGCGGCCACGCGCCCCCTCCCGCTCTAGTCCGAATTGGACAAGCAGGGGGCAACGCCCCCCTTTCCTTCTCTCCCTTCCTTCTCCTCTCCTACTCCTACTTGGAAGGGGGGAGTCCTACTCCCGGTGGGAGTAGGACTCCTCATGGGGCGCGCCATAGGAGGCCAGACCCCTCCCCCTCCTCCACTCCTTTATATACGGGGAGGGGGGCACCCCTTGGACACACAACAATTGATCATTGATCTCTTAGCCATGTGCGGTGCCCCCTCACCATAATCCACCTCGGTTATATCGTAGCGGTGCTTAGGCGAAGCCCTGCGTCGGTAGCTTCATCAACACCGTCACCACGCCGTCGTGCTGACGAAGCTCTTCCTGGAAACTCTACTGGATCATGAGTTCGCGGGACGTCACCAAGCTGAACGTGTGCTGAACGCAGAGGTGTCGTACGTTCGGTACTGAGGATCGGTCGATCGTGAAGACGTACGGCTACATCAACCACATTCTCATAACGCTTCCGCTTACGGCCTACGAGGGTACGTAGACGACACTCTCCCCTCATTGCTATGCATCACCATGATCTTGCGTGTGCGTAGGAATTTTTTTGAAATTACTACGTTAACCAACAGTGGCATCCGAGCCAGGTTTATGCGTAGATGTTATATGCACGAGTAGAACACAAGTGAGTTGTGGGCGATACAAGTCATACTGCTCACCAACATGTCATACTTTGGTTCGGTGGTATTGTTGGATGAAGCGGCCCGGACCGACATTACGCGTACGCTTACGCGAGACTAGTTCTACCGACGTGCTTTGCACACAGGTGGCTGGCGGGTGTCAGTTTCTCCAACTTTAGTTGAACTGAGTGTGACTATGCCCGGTCCTTGTGGAAGGTTAAAACAACACTAACTTGACGAACTATCGTTGTGGTTTTGATGCGTAGGTAAGAACGATTCTTGCTCAGCCCGTAGCAGCCACGTAAAACTTGCAACAACAAAGTAGAGGAGGTCTAACTTGTTTTTGCAGGGCATGTTGTGATGTGATATGGTCAAGGCATGATGCTATATTTTATTGTATGAGATGATCATGTTTTGTAACGGGGTTATTAGCAACTGAGAGGAGCCATATGGTTGTCGCTTTATTGTATTAAATGCAATCACCATGTAATTTCTTTATTTTATCACTAAGCGATAGCGATAGTCGTAGAAGCAATAGTGGGCGAGACGACAACGATGCTACGATGGAGATCAAGGTGTCGCGCCAGTGACGATGGTGATCACGACGGTGCTTCGAAGATGAAGATCACAAGCACAAGATGATGATGGCCATATCATATCACTTATATTGATTCCATGTGATGTTTATCCTTTATGCATCTTATTCTTCTTTGATTGACGGTAGCATTATAAGATGATCTCTCACTAAAAATTTCAAGGTACAAGTGTTCTCCCTGAGAATGCATCGTTGCAAAAGATCGTCGTGCCGAGACAACACATGATGATCGGGTGTGATAAGCTCAACGTTCTTATACAATGGGTGCAAGCCAGTTTTGCACACGCAGAATACTCGGGTTAAACTTGACGAGCCTAGCATATGTAGATATGGCCTGGGAACACCGGGACACCGAACAACCTTCGGTACATCAAAACAGAAAAACCATAATTACGATCGTCACCGAACTTTAAGCGTGCGGACCCTACGGGTTCGAGAACTATGTAGACATGATCGAGACATGTCTCCGGTCAATAACCAATAGCGGAACCTGGATGCTCATATTGGTTCCTACATATTCTACGAAGATCTTTATCGGTCAGACCGCATAACAATATACGTTGTTCCCTTTGTCATCGGTATGTTACTTGCCCGAGATTCGATCGTCGGTATCTCAACACCTAGTTCAATCTCGTTACCGGCAAGTCTCTTTACTCGTTCCGTAATACATCATCCCGCAACTAACTTATTAGTTGCAATGCTTGCAAGGCTTGAGTGATGTGCATTACCGAGAGGGCCCAGAAATACCTCTTCGACAATCGGAGTGACAAATCCTAATCTCGAAATACGCCAACCCAACAAATACCTCCGGAGACACCTGTAGAGCACCTTTATAATCACCCAGTTATGTTGTGACGCTTGGTAGCACACAAAGTGTTCCTCCGGTAAACTGGAGTTGCATAATCTCATAGTCATAGGAACATATATAAGTTATGAAGAAAGCAATAGCAACAAACTAAACGATCAAGTGCTAAGCTAATGGAATGGGTCAAGTCAATCACATCATTCTCCTAATGATGTGATCCCGTTAACCAAATAACAACTCATGTCTATGGTTAGGAAACATAACCATCTTTGATCAACGAGCTAGTCAAGTAGAGGCATACTAGTGACACTCTGTTTGTCTATGTATTCACACATGTATTATGGTTCCGGTTAATACAATTCTAGCATGAATAATAAACATTTATCATGATACAAGGAAATAAATAATAACTTTATTATTTCCTCTAGGGCATATTTCCTTCAGTCTCCCACTTGCACTAGAGTCAATAATGTAGATTACACAGTAATGATTCTAACACCCATGGAGCCTTGGTGCTGATGATGTTTTCCTCGTGGAAGAGGCTTAGTCAGCGGGTCTGCAACATTCAGATCCGTATGTATCTTGCAAATTTCTATGTCTCCCACTTGGACTAAATACCGAATGGAATTGAAGCCTCTCTTGATGTGCTTGGTTCTCTTGTGAAATCTGGATTCCTTTGCCAAGGCAATTGCACCAGTATTGTCACAAAAGATTTTCATTGGACCCGATGCACTAGGTATGACACCTAGATCGGATATTAACTCCTTCATCCAGAATCCTTCATTTGCTGCTTCCGAAGCAGCTATGTACTCCGCTTCACATGTAGATCCCGCCACGATGCTTTGTTTAGAACTGCACCAACTGACAGCTGCACCGTTTAATGTAAACACGTATCCGGTTTGCGATTTACAATCGTCCGGATCAGTGTCAAAGCTTGCATCAACGTAACCATTTACGATGAGCTCTTTGTCACCTCCATATACGAGAAACATATCCTTAGTTCTTTTCAGGTACTTTAGGATGTTCTTGACCGCTGTCCAGTGATCCACTCCTGGATTACTTTGGTACCTCCCTGCTAGACTTATAGCAAGGCACACATTAGGTCTGGTACACAGCATTGCATACATGATAGAGCCTATGGCTGAAGCATAGGGAACATCTTTCATTTTCTCTCTATCTTCTGCAGTGGTCGGACATTGAGTCTTACTCAACTTCACACCTTGTAACACAGGCAAGAACCCTTTCTTTGCTTGATCCATTTTGAACTTCTTCAAAACTTTGTCAAGGTATGTGGTTTGTGAAAGTCCAATTAAGCGTCTTGATCTATCTCTATAGATCTTAATGCCCAATATGTAAGCAGCTTCACCAAGGTCTTTCATTGAAAAACTCTTATTCAAGTATCCCTTTATGCTATCCAGAAATTCTATATTATTTCCAATCACTAATATGTCATCCACATATAATATCAGAAATGCTACAGAGCTCCAACTCACTTTCTTGTATGTACAGGCTTCTCCAAAAGTCTGTATAAAACCAAATGCTTTGATCACACTATCAAAGCATTTATTCCAACTCTGAGAGGCTTGCACGAGTCCATAAATGGATCGCTGGAGCTTGCACACTTTGTTAGCTTCCTTTGGATTGACAAAACCTTTTGGTTGCATCATATACAACTCTTCTTCCAGAAATCCATTCAGGAATGCAGTTTTGACATCCATTTGCCATATTTCATAATCATAAAATGCGGCAATTCCTAACATGATTCGAACAGACTTAAGCATCGCTACGGGTGAGAAGGTCTCATCGTAGTCAATCCCTTGAACTTATCGAAAACCTTTCGCAACAAGTCGAGCTTTGTAGACAGTAACATTACTGTCAGCATCAGTCTTCTTCTTGAATATCCATTTATTCTCAATTGCTTGCCGATCAACGGGCAAGTCAACCAAAGTCCACACTTTGTTCTCATACATGGATCCCATCTCAGATTTCATGGCTTCTAGCCATTTTGCGGAATCTGGGCTCACCATCGCTTCTTCATAGTTCGTAGGTTCATCATGATCTAGTAGCATGACTTCGAGAACAGGATTACCGTACCACTCTGGTGCGGATCTTACTCTAGTTGATCTACGAGGTTCGGTAGTAACTTGATCTGAAGTTTCATGATCATTATCATTAGCTTCCTCACTAATTGGTGTAGGTGTCACAGAAAACCGGTTTCTGTGATGAACTACTTTCCAATAAGGGAGCAGGTACAGTTACCTCATCAATTTCTACTTTTCTCCCACTCACTTCTTTCGAGAGAAACTCCTTCTCTAGAAAAACTCCGAATTTAGCAACAAAAGTCTTGGCTTCGGATCTGTGATAGAAGGTGTACCCAACAGTCTCCTTTGGGTATCCTATGAAGACACATTTCTCCGATTTGGGTTCGAGCTTATCAGGTTGAAGCTTTTTCACCTAAGCATCGCAGCCCCAAACTTTAAGAAACGACAACTTTGGTTTCTTGCCAAACCACAGTTCATAAGGCGTCGTCTCAACGGATTTCGATGGTGTCCTATTTAACGTGAATGCAGCCGTCTCTAAAGCATAACCCCAAAACGATAGTGGTAAATTAGTAAGAGACATCATAGATCGCACCATATCTAACAAAGTACGATTACGACGTTCGGACACACCATTACGCTGTGGTGTTCCGGGTGGCGTGAGTTGCGAAACTATTCCGCATTGTTTCAAATGTAGACCAAACTCGTAACTCAAATATTCTCCTCCACGATCAGATCGTAGAAACTTTATTTTCTTGTTACGATGATTTTCAACTTCACTTTGAAATTCTTTGAACTTTTCAAATGTTTCAGACTTATGTTTCATTAAGTAGATATACCCATATCTACTTAAATCATCTGCAAAGGTGAGAAAATAACAATATCCGCCACGAGCCTCAACATTCATTGGACCACATACATCTGTATGTATGATTTCCAACAAATCCGTTGCTCTCTCCATAGTACCAGAGAACGACGTTTTAGTCATCTTACCCATGAGGCACGGTTCACAAGTACCAAGTGATTCATAATCAAGTGGTTCCAAAAGTCCATCAGTATGGAGTTTCTTCATGTGCTTTACACCGATATGACCTAAACGGCAGTGCCACAAATAAGTTGCACTATCATTATCAACTCTGCATCTTTTGATTTCAACATTATGAATATGTGCATCACTAATATCGAGATTCATCAAAAATAGACCACTCTTCAAGGGTGCATGACCATAAAAGATATTACTCATATAAATAGAACAACCATTATTCTCTGATTTAAATGAATAACTGTCTCGCATCAAACAAGATCTAGATACAATGTTCATGCTCAACGCTGGCACCAAATAACAATTATTTAGGTCTAATACTAATCCTGAAGGTAGATGTAGAGGTAGCGTGCCGACCGCAATCACATCGACTTTGGAACCATTTCCCACGCGCATCGTCACCTCGTCCTTAGCCAATCTTCGCTTAATCCGTGGCCCCTGTTTCGAGTTGCAAATGTTAGCAACAGAACCAGTATCAAATACCCAGGTGCTACTGTGAGCATTAGTAAGGTACACATCAATAACATGTATATCACATATACCTTTGTTCACTTTGCCATCCTTCTTATCTTCCAAATACTTGGGGCAGTTCCGCTTCCAGTGACCAGTCTGCTTGCAGTAGAAGCACTCAGTCTCAGGCTTAGGTCCAGACTTGGGTTTCTTCTCCTGAGCAGCAACTTGTTTGCTGTTCTTCTTGAAGTTCCCTTTCTTCTTCCCTTTGCCTTTTTTCTTGAAACTGGTGGTCTTATTGACCATTAACACTTGATGCTCCTTCTTGATTTCTACCTCCGCGGCTTTTAGCATCGCGAAGAGCTCGGGAATAGTCTTATTCATCCCTTGTATATTATAGTTCATCATGAAGGTTTTGTAGCTTGGTGGCAGTGATTGAAGAACTCTGTCAATGATACTATCTACAGGAAGATTAACCCCCAGTTGAGTCAAGTGATTATGATACCCAGACATTTTGAGTATATGTTCACTGACAGAACTATTCTCCTCCATCTTGCAGCTATAGAACTTATTGGAGACTTCATATCTCTCAATCCGGGCATTTGCTTGAAATATTAACTTCAACTCCTGGAACATCTCATATGCTCCATGACGTTCAAAACGTCGTTGAAGACCCAGTTCTAAGACGTAAAGCATGACACACTGAACTATCGAGTAGTCATCAGCTTTGCTCTACCAGACGTTCATAACATCTGGTGTTGCTCCTGCAGCAGGCTTGGCATTTAGCGGTGCTTCCAGGACGTACTTCTTCTGTGCAGCAATGAGGATAATCCTCAAGTTACAGACCCAGTCCGTGTAATTGCTACCATCATCTTTCAACTTTTCTTTCTCAAGGAACGCATTAAAATTCAACGAAACAACAGCACGAGCCATCTATCTACAGTCAAACATAGACAAGCAAGATACTATCAGGTACTAAGTTCATGATAAATTTAACTTCAATTAATCATATTACTTAAGAACTCCCACTTAGAAAGATATCCCTCTAATCCTCTAAGTGATCACGTGATCCAAATCAACTAAACCATGTCCGATCATCACGGGAGATGGAGTAGTATCAGTGGTGAACATCAATATGTTGATCATATCTACTATATGATTCACGCTCGACCTTTTGGTCTCCGTGTTCCAAGGCCATATCTGTTATATGCTAGGCTTGTCAAGTTTAACCTGAGTATTCCGAGGCCATATCAATATGTTGGAAGCGGAACTGCCCCAAGTATTTGGCGGATAAGAAGGACTTCATTATGAATCACTTGGTACTTGCGAACCTTGCCTCATGGGCAAGATGACTAAAATGCTGTTCTCCGGAACAATGCAGCGAGCAACATATTTATTGGAAATCATACATACTGATGTATGTGGTCCAATGAATTTTGAGGCTCGCGGCGGGTATCATTATTTTCTCTCCTTCACAGATGATTTGAGCAGATATGGGTATCACTGGTAGAAAAAGGGCCTATAGTCCCGGTTCGTAAGGGCCTTTAGTCCCGGTTCCGGAACCGGGACTAAAGTGTCGGTACTAATACCTCCCCCCTTTAGTCCCGGTTCAATCCAGAACCGGGAATAAAGGCCCTCCACGTGGGCAGTGCGCAGAGCCCAGTCAGGAGACCCTTTGGTCCCGGTTGGTGGCACCAACCGGGACCAATAGGCATCCACGCGTCAGCACTTCTGTGGCTGGGGTTTTTGTTTTTTTTTGAAAGGGGGGGGGGTTGGGGGTTTTGGGGGGTTAATTTAGGTGTTTCATATATTGTGTTAGCTAGTTATAATTAATAGAGAGAAGTGTCCTTTGTTATGTCCGTGCTTGGTCGACGCTACGTACTATACATACGTATATAGAGAGGACTAGACACGCTAGCTAGCTAGTAAGCAAACGAAGGAAACAGAAGATCGTCATGAACATATATGCATATATACAGAGAGAAGTGATATCGACCACCTCTCCTTCTCCGAGAGATTGGTCGAACAACAAGTTCTCGTATATCTATGTGACACTACCGGCTACATATATACAATAATTATCTCTTACAAATATAATCATACGGACTCAGGGTCCACATAGAATTCTTCGTCTTCAGGGATCACGTGGTCAAGAAAGAATGCCGCCAATTCCTCTTGAATTCCTCGCATGCGAGCTGGCGCTAGGAGTTCATCCCGCTTCCGAAACATCTAATTTAAAGAAGGGGGTCAATACATATATATATATATATATATGAATGAATGAAACTCAACACAAATGATAGTAATAAAATAAAATTGTGAATGTTGTTATTTACGTACTTCATATTGTTCGTCAGTGTAGCCCCGCTCACAGGTCGTGTGGCGGATGGACTCGCAAACATAGTATCCACAGAAATCATTCCCTTGTTCCTGCCACAACCACTTTACAAGAAATAGAGGTTAATCAAACTGATAAGCAAGAATGCCAAATGGTATTGATGAAACTAGCGCTTGAATGACTAGTAGATGCGCTTAAAATTCTACTATAGCTAGTACTTACTTTCGGGTGTCTAAATTGCAGCTCCTTCGGCAGTCCCGGAGCTTTTCTGGTGAATTTTCTCCAAACCCTTAATATATCAGAAAATGAACAAAGTTGCTGATATGGTGGATAATGATCGATTTAACTTACTTCTCGAGTATTTGAGTCATGTCTGCATAGTCCTTGGGATCTTTTCGTCTTGAGTCTAAGACGGTTACTAGTCCCTGCTCAAGCTTAATATGTAGGAGAATATAGTGGAAATTGCACACGCATGCATAACTCATCAATTACATTACTATAACCTTGACTAATATATAAGGGAAACAGAATACGCACAAGACAGTAACACTCACTTGAAGTTGTAAGGAAAGAGTATTATATCTTTGTTTTGATTTATTATCAACGATTCTAGCATGCTGGCCTCGGTTTCTGCGGCATGAAATTTAACCTGAGTTGCATCTATGAGATATGTGTTAATGAACCCAATATCACCGACTTGTCTTTTCTTTAATTCGATGATCTTCAATCTGCATAATATAGTGAGGATGATTATAAATACATGCAATCAAAGAGCTAAGCTATATAGAGAAACTTAATGACAGAAGTAGTACTACTTACAGACAGTAGCAGGCGACCGTTGTTTTATCGAGGGCCAATTGATTGAAAAACTGATAGAACTCCTCAAATGGAACAGGCAACAGATCAATTCCAACGAGGTCATGCTCCTTTTTAACTTTCACATACAAAGTACTCCTCCCTCCAGAGTCTCTGCAGATTTTCAAGTACCAATCATGCAATCTTCGCATCATCGTTGATAGAGATCTTTCATCTTTGACGAGAGGCTTCCCGTACTCGTATCTTTGTATCTGCATCTCCATGGGTTCATAATGTACTTCGTCGGGCAGGTAATCTGCAAGATTGCTATAACCGGGCACCATCCTCGGATCATTATCGACGTTGTGGCTAGGCACCTTGAGTGGGGGGCACGATTGCTTCGCTTGTTCGCCGAGCTGGGCAATTTGTTTCCCAGCTCGTCGTTCTTTCAGCCTTTGATCACTGACAGTACTTCCCGACCGCTCCGCTTCGGCAAATTCCTTTCCAATAATGCGGTCATAGTTTCCTTTCGGCGGATCAGACTTCGGTGGTTTTGTCAGGGCAGCCAGAGTGCGCTTCACTTTCACCTGATCTACCTTCTCCTCCGGAGGTGGATGTTTCTTTGCTTTCACCCCTTCAAAGAATTTCTTCACTTCTTCTCGCGCGATCTCGGCGTTCTCCTCCTGGGTCCTCTCGTATGGTAACTTCTCTGGAGTCTTCAGAGAAGGACCGAATCTGTATGTCCTCCCACCTCTGGTTGTACTGCTAGACGCCGACCGAGCAGACGTAGCAGTGGTCTTCTTTACTTGCTTAAGAGGCGGAGGAGAAGGACTACGACACACCGGAGTAGCTGGAGCGGCGGCAGGTCTCTTCCGCCCTTACTGACGAGGCGGAGAAGGAGGAGGCTGGCTGCTCGGGCGCGTTGGCGCAGGAGGAGGAGGTGGAGTGCCGCCACGCGCCGGAGAAGGCGCCAGCCGAGGGCCCTGATCGTCACTCACCGGAGGAGGAGGCGGTGGAGGCGGAGTGCCCTGACTCGCCGGAGGAGGAGGAGGCGGTGGCGTCCAGTTCGGAAGGTTGATGAGCTCCTTCCGCCATAGGCATGGAGTCTTCAGAGCAGACCCCAGCCGAGTCTCCCCTTCACCGGTAGGGTGGTCAAGCTGGAGGTCCTCAAATCCCTCCGTTATCTCATCCACCATCACCCTAGCATATCCTTCTGGAATCGGCCGGCAGTGAAAAGTTGCGCCGGGTTCAGTAGGAAAAACAGAGCCAACAGCCGCCTTGACCTTCAAATTCATCCATTGCGTCATAAGGTGGCAATTTTGAGACTCCGTTATAACATCCACGGGATAGCTGGCAGGAGCCGTCAAGGCATGCTCCGGCTGAAGCAGCTCGGTGGAAGCCATGCTGCTTCTGCGCTGAGATGGCGGGGTAGCTTCGGGGGAGGCTTCGGCAGTACGTTTGCTGCGATTTGCTTCTCGTTCCTCTATCGCGTCTACCATTGCTTTCAGCGCCTGCATTTGGGTCTGCTGCACTTTTTTCCTCCTCTCATGGGATTTGTAACCGCCTGCGTCCGGAAACCCAACCTTCCACGGAATGGAGCCTGGCGTGCCTCGTGTCCGTCCAGGGTGCTCAGGATTCCCGAGGGCCATTGTGAGCTCGTCGTTCTCTCTGTCTGGAAAGAACGTCCCTTCCTGCGCTGCTTCGATATACTGCTTAAGCTTACTGACTGGTATGTCCATTTGATCGTTCGTCCAAATGCACTTCCCTGTTACAGGGTCCAGTGTTCCGCCAGCCCGAAGAACCAAGTCCGGCAACGGTCTGGCCAGTTAATTGTCTCTGGTTCGATCCCTTTATGAACCAGATCATTCTCAGTCTTGGACCACTTAGGCCGGGCTACGAGGTAGCCACCTGACCCCGTGCGATGGTGAAGCTTCTTCTTCGCAGCATTTTGCTTGTTTGTCGCTGACATCTTCTTACTCTTTTCCGATGTCTTGTGGGCCACAAATGCGGGCCAGTGATCTCTGATCTTCTCATATCTGCCCTTGAATTCTGGTGTCTCATTATTTTTGACAAACTTATTCAGCTCTTTCTTCCACCTCCTGAATAGTTCTGCCATCCTCTTCAGAGTAAAAGGCTTGATTAATTTCTCTTTAACTGGGTTCTCTGGATTATCCTCAGGCGGTAGGGTGAAATTTGACTTCAGCTCAGTCCAAAGATCCATTTTTTGCATATCATTGACATAAGAGACCTCAGGGTCTTCTGTAGCTGGCTTAAACCATTGCTAGATGCTTATCAGGATCTTGTCCCTAACCAGAACCCCACACTGAGCAACAAATGCGCTCTTTGTCCGGAGGGGTTCAATAGGTTGGCCGTCGGGCGCGATTGCTATGATCTCAAACTTTTCATCCGAGCTCAACTTTTTTTCGGGCCTCGTCTCTTTACCGAAGTTGTGCTCGATCCGGAGGGCTAGAAAAAAGAACAAAGACTTAATTAATATGTGTACATACCAAAACAATGAATGCATCAATCAGCTAGTCAGCATAGGCTTAACTAATATATATACCTGGCCGGACTCGGTTCGGTCACCGGAGCCGTCATCACGGTCTCCTTCTTGCACCGGCATTGGGTCACCGGAGCCGTCCTCATGTTCTTCTTCTTGCACCGGCATTAGGTCACCGTAGCCAGCTTGTTCACCCTCTCCTTCCAGACCATCGGTTTCGTTGAGAAACAACGAGATGGCATCACTTCCTTCTGCAATTATGTCCCTCAACAACGCTTCTTTTGTTACTTCGTCTAGGGCGGTGTCCATAGTTTCTACAAATATTTACAACATGGCAATTATTATTCAAACATGACAGATGGATATATTAGTGCCAAACGTAGAACTAGCTACCTAATCATAGTAAGCTATCGGGAGGGGGTATATATCGACAACGACGACACTACATCTATGTCCCTCGACGAACCTCGTTCCCGATAAAAAAAAGAGGAAGAAGAAGAAAAATAAGAGGAGAAGAAAGAATAGAGAAGATCTCCTCTATTCTTTCTTCTCCTCTTTTTTTCTTCTTCCTCTTCTTTTTTTATCCTCTTCTTCCTCTCATGTTCGATAGGATCGCCGAGGGGTCGGGAGGTTGCCTAGTGTCAAGGGATTCAACAAAACCATGTCTTCATCATTAGGCGAAAGTAACATGTGCATGATGGTATGAAGCTCTTCAAAGTTGTTCTGGAACGGAGTCCCAGATAGGATAATTCGCATTTTGGTACAAAGTTCAGCAAGAGCCTTCCGAATATCGCTATTTGGAAGGCCTTTGCTGAATTCATACCAAAAAGCAGATTATTCTATCCGGGACTCCATTCCAAAACAACTTTGCAGAACTTCGTACCAACATGCCCTGGTTACTTCTGGCTAATGATGAAGGCATGGATTTCTTCAATACTTTGACACTAGGAAACCTCTCTACTTCCGGCTAATAAGAATAAGAAGAACAAGAAAAATAAGAAGAAGAAGAAGAAGAAGAAGAAGAAGAAGAAGAAGAAAAGAAGAAAAAAAAGAGGAGAAGAAGAAAGGAATAGTGGAGAAAAGAGAAAATAGAATATATTCTATTTTCTCTTCTTCTCCACTATTCCTTTCTTCTTCTCCTCTTCTTTTTCTTCTTTTTTCTTCTTCTTATTTATTTCTCCTCTTCTTTTCGGTAGAGGAAACCTAAGTAGCTAGCAAGTATCGTGGGTGTGAGATACATGTGGCCTTCGGTGTCGGACACTACATCCACGTCCCACAAGTGACGTGGGCGTCGAAGCCCACGCCACTTGTGGGATGTGGGTGTAGTGTCCGACACCGACGGTACATGTATCTCACACCGACGATACTTTCTATTTAGGGTTTCTCCTCTACCGCTCGGCGACCCTCTCGACGACCCTCGTTCCCGATAAAATAAAGAGGAAGAAGAAGAAGAAAAAAGAAGAGAAGAAATAATAGAGGAGAAGACTTCCTCTTCTTCCTCTCCTCTTCTTCTCCCTCTTCTTCCCCTTCTTCTTCACCTCTCTCATGAATGTCCGACGTTCTCGCCCCCCCCCACGTGTCGAAGAAAAAAAAGAAGAAAAAAAATAGGAGAAGAAGAAAGGAATAGAGGAGAAAAGAGAAAATAGAATATATATTCTATTTTTCTCTTCTTCTCCTCTATTCCTTTCTTCTTCTCCTCTTCTTTTTCTTCTTTTTTCTTCTTCTTATTTATTTCTCCCCGTCTTCCTCTCCCCTCTCGGCGACCCTAGAGCCCCTCTCGACCCTCGACCCCTAGGCGACCGTCGACCCCTCTCTTTTTTTTTCTTCCTCTTCTTTTTTATCCTCTTCTTCCTCTACCGCTCGGCGACCCTCGACGACCCTCGTTCCCGATAAAAAAAAGAGGAAGAAGAAGAAAAAAAAGAGGAGAAGAAAGAATAGAGGATATCTTCTCCTCTATTCTTTCTTCTCCTCTTTTTTCTTTTCTTATTCCTCTTCTTTTTTTATCCTCTTCCTCCTCTCATGTTCGACGACCCTCGACCCCTCGGCGACCCTAGACCCCCTCTCGACCCCCTCTTCTTCTCCCTCTTCTTCCCCTTCTTCCCCGCCTAAAATGACCTAAAATGAAAATAACCTAAAATTCACTAAAGTTATCGATGACCCTCTCGACACACCCACGAATAAGAAAATATATCATCTTCTTCATCTCCTCTTCTTTGCATATTCACATAGCCACATACACATACATAGCCACATACATATAGAACTTTTCTGAACATATATATATATAGCCACATTCATATAGAACTTTTCGGAACATATATAGATGATTTTCTAAAAAAGTAACTTTTGCATATATGAACAGAGAGCAGCGGCGGCAATGGGTGGCATCGTCGGCGACGGGGATGAGAAAGGGGGGAGCTCACTGGGGGCGGGCGGCGACGGGGAGAGGAGGCCAGCGACGGGAAAGGAGCTACGGCGGGCTCGGGGATGCCGGCGATGGGGACGGCGTGCGCGGGGCGATGGGGAGACGGGGACGGTCGCGGGCTCGGGGCGGCACACGGCGACGGGGACGATCGAGGAGGCGGGGCTCGGGGTAGGGCGGACGGCAGCGAGCTCGGGGCGGGGTGGCACACGGCGACGGGGACGGCCGCGGGCTCGGGGCGGCACACGGCGGCGACGGGGACGATCGAGGAGGCGGGGCTCGGGGCAGGGCGGACGACGGCGACGAGGAGGACGATCGAGGAGGCGGGGCTCGGGGCGCGGCGACGGCGATGGGGCAGGGCGCAGCGACGGCGACGAGGAGGACGAGCAGCCTGGCGGCGTCGGCGATGGGGAATGGAGCAGTTGGAGAAAATTTCGCAAGGGTTGTATATATAGCCAGAGCAATGGTCCCGGTTTGTGGCACAAACCATGACCAATGCCCCCCTTTGGTCCCGGTTGGTGCCACCAACCGGGACCAAAGGCCAATTTTCAGCAGCCCAAAGGGCAGGAAGCGGCTGCCTTTGGTCCCGGTTGGTGGCACCAACCGGGACTAAAGGGGGGCATTGGTCACGGTTGGTGGCACGAACCGTGACCAATGCCCCCTTTAGTCCCGGTTGGTGCCACCAACCGGGACCAGTGCCCTTGTGCTGCTAGCGCCCAAAAGTTTAGTCCCACATCGCTAGCTGAAGGGCGCCGGCACTGGTTTATAAGCCCTGCTGTGCCTCCCCATTCGAGCTCCTCTCTAATGCAGGCTTTCGGGCCTAAACTTGCTACTGCCTGTGGGCCTATTTGGCCTCTGTGGGCCTGAATCCTGGCCCATGTAGGGTTTCTAGTCGTATTCAGGCCGTGGAGGCCCAGTAGGAGGCATTTCTTTTGGTTTTTTCTTTTTTATTTCTACATTTTTTTGGTTTTTTATTTTTTTATTTCTACTTAAAACTAAATACATATAGTTTTTTAGTGATTTCTTTTTGCTTTTAGGTCACAAAAATTATAAACTTTCTGTTAGTGCCATTAGTTTTAAATTTTGAATAGTTTAAATTTGAATTTTTAAAAATTTGTGTGAATCACTAGTTTATGAATAACTTTACTATAAAAATAGAATTTTTTGTCTATTTATTTTTTATTTATACTTACAACTAAATACTTATAGTCTTTTAGAGATTTCTTTTTGCTTTTAGGTCACAAAAATTATAAACTTTCTGTTAGTGCCATTAGTTTTAAAATTTTGAATAGTTTATATTGGAATTTTATAAAATTTGTGTGAATCACTAGTTTATGAATAACTTTACTATAAAAATAGAATTTTTTTTCTTCTTTGCTATTTATTTTTTATTTATACTTACAATTAAATACTTATAGTTTGATTTTAGGTCACAAAAATTATATTCTTTTTGCTATTGAAGAATATTATAGTTTTATTTTAGTTGATCATAACATAATATTTTAATTGATTGTTTTTATTTTCATAAAAGTTTTGTAGTTCATTCTGTTTGCTATTAATTCATTCTTTGAGCTAAATGACTCTGAAATTGGAAAGCATTTCAAAATGAACTCTGAAAAGGTTGAAAGTTGGCATGGTATCATCATTTCACCCACATGGCATGTTCCAAAAAGTAGAGAGGGTTACGACAAAAACTTGATGCACTTCGTGTACAAAATGGACAATCACTTTCGAAGTATCAAAGTTTCGAACCATAAGACATGAAAGCATTTCAAATGAACTCTGAAAAAGTTGAAAGTTGGGATGGTATCATAATTTCACCCACATAGCATTTGCTTATTGCGGGAGAAAGTCTTCACTTTTTCTTCGCTTGTGTCATTTGCTTATTGCGCCGTAACCATGGATAATCTTCATTGTTTATCAGGATGCTTGGGTCAGCCTTGACATTGAAGGGAGGAATTTCATGAAACTTTTCATAATCTTCAGACATGTCTGTCTTTTTCCTGAAAGAACTATGTGGCGCTTTGGCTCATCGTATGATGTATTCGCTTCCTTATCTTTTCTTTTTCTCGGTTTGGTAGACATGTCCTTCACATAGATAACCTGTGCCACATCATTGGCTAGGACGAACGGTTCGTCAGTGTACCCAAGATTTTTCAGATCCACTGTTGTCATTCCGTACTATGGGTCTACCTGTACCCCGCCGCCTAACAGATTGACCCATTTGCACTTAAACAAAGGGACCTTAAAATCAGGTCCGTAGTCAAGTTCCCATATGTCCACTATGTAACCATAATATGTGTCCTTTCCGCTCTCGGTTGCTACATCAAAGCAGACACCGCTGTTTTGGTTGGTGCACTTTTGATCTTGGGCGATCGTGTAAAATGTATTCCCATTTATCTCGTATCCTTTGTAAGTCAATACAGTCAAAGATGGTCCCCTGGACAACAAGTACAACTCATCACAAACAGTGTTGTCACCTCTGAGACGTGTTTCCAACCAACTGCTGAAAGTCCTGATGTGTTCACATGTAATCCAGTCGTCGCACTGCTCCGGGTGTTTGGAGCGCAGACTGTTCTTGTGTTCATCGACATACGGGGTCACCAAGGTAGAGTTCTGTAGAACTGTGTAGTGTGCTTGAGACCAAGAATATCCGTCCCTGCATATTATTGAGTCTCTTCCCAGAGTGCCTTTTCCAGTCAGTCTCCCCTCGTACCGCGATTTAGGGAGACCTATCTTGTTAAGGCCAGGAATGAAGTCAACACAAAACCCGATAACATCCTCTGTTTGATGGCCCATGGAGATGCCTCCTTCTGGCCTAGCGCGGTTACGGACATATTTCTTTAGGACTCCCATGAACCTCTCAAAGGGCAACATATTGTGTAGAAATACGGGCCCCAGGATGACAATCTCGTCGACTAGATGAACTAGGACGTGTGTCATGATATTGAAGAAGGATGGTGGGAACACCAGCTCGAAACTGACAAGACATTGCGCCACATCACTCCTTAGCCTTGGTACGATTTATGGATCGATCACCTTCTGAGAGATTGCATTGAGGAATGCACATAGCTTCACAATGGCTAATCGAACGTTTTCCGGTAGAAGCCCCCTCAATGCAACTGGAAGCAGTTGTGTCATAATCACGTGGCAGTCATGAGACTTTAGGTTCTGAAACTTTTTCTCTGGCATATTTATTATTCCCTTTATATTCAACGAGAAGCAGGTCGTGACCTTCATACTGAGCAGGCATTCAAAGAAGATTTCTTTCTCTTCTTTCGTAAGACGTAGATAGCAGGACCTTTATACTGCTTCGGAGGCATGCCGTCTTTTTCGTGCAAATGTTGGAGGTCCTCTCGTGCCTCAGGTGTATCTTTTGTCTTCCCATACACGCCCCAGAAGCCTAGTAGGTTCACGCAAAGGTTCTTTGTCACGTGCATCACGTCGATTGAGGAGCGGACCTCTAGGTCTTTCCAGTAGGGTACGTCCCAAAATATAGATTTCTTCTTCCACATGGGTGCATGTCCCTCAGCGTCATTCGGAACAGCTAGTCCACCGGGACCCTTTCAAAGATTACGTAGTGTAAATCATTGACCATAGCAAGCACGTGATCACTGGTGCGCATGGCGGGCTTCTTCCGGTGATCTGCCTCGCCTTTGAAATGCTTGCCTTTCTTTCGACATTGATGGTTGGTCGGAAGAAATCGACGATGGCCCAGGTACACATTCTTCCTGCATTTGTCTAGGTATATACTTTCAGTGTCATCTAAACAATGCGTGCATGCGTGGTAACCTTTGTTTGTCTGTCCTGAAAGGTTACTGAGAGCGGGCCAATCGTTGATGGTCACGAACAGCAACGCCTTAAGGTTAAATTCCTCCTGTCTGTGCTCATCCCACGTACGTACACCGTTTCCATTCCACAGCTGTAAAAGTTCTTCAACTAATGGCCTTAGGTACACATCAATTTCGTTGCCGGGTTGCTTAGGGCCTTGGATGAGAACTGGCATCATAATGAACTTCCGCTTCATGCACATCCAAGGAGGAAGGTTATACATACATAGAGTCACGGGCCAGGTGCTGTGATTGCTGCTCTGCTCCCCGAAAGGATTAATGCCATCCACGCTTAAAGCAAACCATACATTCCTTGGGTCCTTTGCAAACTCATCCCAGTACTTTCTCTCGATTTTTCTCCACTGTGACCCGTCAGCGGGTGCTCTCAACTTCCCATCTTTCTTTCAGTTCTCACTGTGCCATCGCATCAACTTGGCATGCTCTTCGTTTCTGAACAGATGTTTCAACCGTGGTATTATAGGAGCATACCACATCACCTTCGCAGGAACCCTCTTCCTGAGGGGCTCGCCGTCAACATCACCAGGGTATACCGCAACGCACCGCATACCAGGCATGCATTCAGATCCTTGTATGCACCGCGGTAGAGGATGCAGTCATTAGGGCATGCATGTATCTTCTCCACCTCCAATCCTAGAGGGCATACGACCTTCTTTGCTGCGTATGTACTGTCGGGCAATTCGTTATCGTTTGGAAGCTTCTTCTTCAATATTTTCAGTAGCTTCTCAAATCCTTTGTCAGCCATAGCATTATCTGCCTTCCACTGCAGCAATTCGAGTATGGTACCGAGCTTTGTGTTGCCATCTTCGCAATTGGGGTATAACCCTTTTTTGTGATCCTCTAACATGTGATCGAACTTCAGCTTCTCCTTTTGACTAATGCATTGTGTCCTTGCATCGACAATGACCCGGCGGAGATCATCATCATCGGGCACATCGTCTGGTTCCTCTTGATCTTCAGCAGCTTCACCCGTGGCAGCATCATTGGGCACATCTTCTGGTTCCTCTTGATCTTCACCAGCTCCCCCCGTTGCAGCATCACCGTATTCAGGGGGCACATAGTTGTCATCGTACTCTTCTTCTTCACCGTCTTCCATCATAACCCCTATTTCTCCGTGCCTCGTCCAAACATTATAGTGTGGCATCAAACCCTTGTAAAGCAGGTGGGAGTGAAGGATTTTCCGGTTAGAGTAAGACCTCATATTCCCACATTCAGTGCATGGACAACACATAAAACCATTCTGCTTGTTTGCCTCAGCCGCATCGAGAAACTCATGCACGCCCTTAATGTACTCGTGGGTGTGTCTGTCACCGTACATCCATTGCCGGTTCATCTGCGTGCATTATATATAATTAAGTGTCCAAATTAATAGAAGTTCATCATCACATTAAAACCAAAGTGCATACATAGTTCTCATCTAACAACATATAGCTCTCCAGAGCATCTAATTAATTAAACCATACATTGAAACTATGTAAAACATTTCAATGCGAAAACAAATGCGATCATAATCGCAACCAAGGTAACAATTGATCCAACGGCATAATGATACCAAGCCTCGGTATGAATGGCATATTTTCTAATCTTTCTAATCTTCAAGCGCATTGCATCCATCTTGATCTTGTGATCATCGACGACATCCGCAACATGCAACTCCAATATCATCTTCTCCTCCTCAATTTTTTTATTTTTTCCTTCAACAAATTGTTTTCTTCTTCAACTAAATTTAACCTCTCGACAATAGGGTTGGTTGGCATTTCCGATTCACATACATCCTAGATAAATAAACTCTATGTCACGTTGGTCGGCATAATTTTCATAAACAATAAATGAACCAATAGTTATAAAGATAATATACATACCAAATCCGAATCATAGACAGGACGAGGGCTGACGGGGGCGGATACCAAAACCATCGCACTATATAAGATGCAATAATAAATGTAAGAAAATGATACAAGTATCTATCTAAACATACAAGTAAGAATATTTTTCCTTTCAGAAAGAAGATAAGAACAAGAGGCTCACCACGGTGGTGTCGGTGATGAGATCGGCGCGGGTGATCGACGGCGGTGAAGACGGGGACGGGGCGTGACGAACCGCTAAATCTAGACAAATCTCGAGGAAAATGGAGCTTGGAGGTCGAGCTTCGAGAGGAGAAAGCTTAAGTAGTGTGGCTCGGGCATTCCATCGAACACCTCATGTGCATAGGAGGTGAGCTAGAGCACCACAAAGCCCTCTCCCCCTCGGCCAGAAAAAACAGAGCACTGTGCTCTGCTCTTGCGCGAGGGGGTATATATAGGCATCTCATTGGTCCCGGTTGATGACATAAACCGGGACTAAAGGGAAGCCTTTGGTCCCGGTTCAAGCCACCAACCGGGACCAATGGTGGTGGGCCAGGAGCGAGGCCCATTGGTCCCGGTTCGTCCCACCAACCGGGACCAAAAGGTCCAGACGAACCGGGACCAATGGCCCACGTGGCCCGGCCGGCCCCCTGGGCTCACGAACCGGGACCAATGCCCACATTGGTCCCGGTTCTAGACTGAATCGGGACTAATTGGCTGAGCCGGCCTGGACCATAGCCCTGTTTTCTACTAGTGTATATCTACTTAATGAAACACAAGTCTGAAACATTTGAAAAGTTCAAAGAATTTCAGAGTGAAGTGGAAAATCATTGTAACAACAAAATAAAGTTTCTACAATCTGATCGTGGAGGAGAATATTTGACTTACGAGTTTGGTCTACATTTGAAACAATGTGGAATAGTTTCGCAACTCACGCCACCCAGAACACCACAGCGTAATGGTGTGTCCGAACGTCGTAATCATACTTTACTAGATATGGTGTGATCTATGATGTCTCTTACTGATTTACCGCTATCGTTTTGGGGTTATGCTTTAGAGACGGATGCATTCACGTTATATAGGGCACCATCGAAATCCGTTGAGACGACGCCTTATGAACTGTGGTTTGGGAAGAAACCAAAGTTGTCATTTCTTAAAGTTTGGGGTTGCAATGCTTATGTGAAAAAACTTCAACTTGATAAGCTCGAACCCAAATCGGAGAAATTGTCTTCATAGGATACCCAAAAGAAACTATTGGGTACACCTTCTATCCCAGATCCGAAGGCAAGACTTTTTTTGCTAAGAATGGATCCTTTCTAGAGAAGGAGTTTCTCTCGAAAGAAGTGAGTGGGAGGAAAGTAGAACTTGATGAGGTAATTGTACCTGCTCCCTTATTGAAAGTAGTTCATCACAGAAACTGGTTCCTGTGACACCTACACCAATTAGTGAGGAAGCTAATGATGATGATCATGAACCTTCAAATCAAGTTACTACCGAACCTCATAGGTCAACCAGAGTAAGATCCGCACCAGAGTGGTACGGTAATCCTGTTTTGGAAGTCATGTTACTTGACCATGACGAACCTACGAACTATGAAGAAGCGATGGTGAGCTCAGATTCCGAAAAATGGCTTGAGGCCATGGAATCTGAGATGGGATCCATGTATGAGAACAAAGTGTGGACTTTGGTTGACTTGCCTGATGATCGGCAAGCCATCGAGAATAAATGGATCTTCAACAAGAAGACTGACGCTGACGCTGATGGTAATGTTACTGTCTACAAAGCTCCACTTGTTGCGAAAGGTTTTCGACAAGTTCAAGGGGTTGACTACGATGAGACTTTCTCACCCGTTGAGGGAGTCCGGACTAAGGGATTCTCGGACGTCCGGCCTGTTATCCATGGGCCGGACTGATGGGCTGTGAAGACATGAAGGCCGGAGACTGCACCATGTCCGGATTGGACTCTACTTGGCATGGAAGGCAAGCTTGGCGACCGAAGATTCCTTCTTATGTAACCGACTCCATGTAAACCCTAGATCCCCTCGGTGTCTATATAAATCGAAGGGGGTAGTCCGGAAAGGGGACGGCATATATTCATTACCATACCCACATAGGCTAGACTTCTAGGGATTAGCCATTACGATCTCGTGGTAGATCAACTCTTGTAATACTCATATTCATCAAGATCAATCAAGCAGGAAGTAGGGTATTACCTCCATAGAGAGGGCCCGAACCTGGGTAAACATCGTGCCCCACGTCTCCTGTTACCATCGATCCTAGACGCACAGTTCGGGACCCCCTACCCGAGATCCGCCGGTTTTGACACCGACATTGGTGCTTTCATTGAGATTCCACTGTGCCGTCGACGAAAGGCTCGATGGCTCGCCTTGTCATTAAAGACAACATTACCGCAGGGGTAGTTTTGGCCTCGCACCAAACCCTCCGGCTGGGCAACTTTACTATGATCGCCCGTTCGGCCGCGGAGCCGACGATGACCTCTCGGGCCATCGAAAATCTCCTTCGCATAAAATCCGAGCACTCCAAGCAGATGGATCCGGTTGATTTTTCGTCCTTAAATGAGCTCCAAGATCGCATCCCCTCTTTGGGAATTTTCACAGATTATGATCAGATCGGGCCTAAAACTGATCAGGGAGAAACCGAAACTCCACCGGTCACCCACCAGATCACGGCAGTCCTGGAGCAGGACGGCAAGTTTTCTTCTATATTGAAGACGGACTTTGTTCGGGTCGCCGTTCATGAAGAGCCGGACTCTCACCCGTGAAAGGATGCAACCAGCCCTCCGAACATAGCATCGGACAGCGGTTCCAAACAATCAGAAGATATTCCGGAACCCGGACTGTCTAGTCCGGAAGGTCGTCGGACTCCGGACAACCGGTTAGGTCGGGGTTCGGATTTAATTCCACCCACCCACCCAAACATAGAGGCTCTCATGAGCATAAAACAACAATCTCAGGAGGAGGTCCACCACTTTTGGGCCAGATTCCTCCTTGTCAAGGACAAGGTAAAAGATTGCCATGACGAGGACGCAATATCAGCGTTCTGCAAAAACTGTGCGGACGAAGGAATCCTCAACGCCATCAATCGCCACTGCATACTAAAATTTGTTGACTTGGCAACCATCGTTAAAAAATATTGCGCGACGGAAAGCGCCTGGGAAACTCGGGCAGCTCACTGGGAACCACCAGCCCCAACCCAACTTCCGCTACAGACGAAATGGGCGTACCCTCGTGGCACGCCCAATCCAATAGTCAAAAAACACAAAGCCACTATACGACACGACACTGTTCTGGAAGGGTGGCTCGATGGCCCATGCAAAATACATACAACCATAGATACCATGGCAACCCACAGCCTTAGAGCATGTTGGATACTACGACAGCTAGCCAAGAGCGGTGAGGACATCCTTATCAAGGACGCCCCCGAACAACACCCCACAGAAGACGACGACCCAAGAGTATGGACAGTCTTCGAGACATTCGCTTAAAATAACAAGCGCAAAAGGGCACTTCGCGAGCTCAACGAAGTCTGCCAAATTGCTGTAATAAACCCATGGAACGACATTGCTATAACATTCAACACCGGTGACGAACCAAAGTACAGAATAGTACAAGCACCACCCGCGTTAGTCCTCAACCCCATCGTGGATGGGTTTCGACTCACCAAGGTCCTCATGGACGGCGGCAGTGGATTAAATCTCATTTATGAGGACACACTCCATAAAATGGAAATAGACAGGAGCCGCATCAAACAAAGTAACACAACCTTCCGGGGAATTATTCCTAGTCGGGAGGCGTGGTGCGCGGGCAAAATCAAACTTGACGTGGTATTCGGATCGCCGGAGAACTATTGGTCCGAAGAAATAACCTCCCAAGTGGCCCCTTTCAGCAGCGGATATCACGCCCTGTTGGGGCGGGATGCTTTTACACGCTTCCAAGCTATACCTCACTACGGATATACGAAGCTCAAAATGCCCGGACCAAACGGTATAATCACTCTCACCAGTGATCTAGACATAGCACTCCGTGCTGAAAACAAAACCGCATCCCTGGCCCTGGAGGCGCTATCCGAAGCCCTCGTGGCCGAAGAATTAACCGCACTATGCTCCACAGTGGACAGGGACGATGTGATCCTCGACAAACGCCCCAATTCCACCTCGTTCAAACCGGCAGAAGAAATAATCAAATTCCAGGTCCACCCAACGGACCCCAAGAAGACAACATCCATTGGAGCTCAACTGAACCCAACATTCGACGCCGCACTACGAGAATTCCTGTGCGGAAATTGGGACATATTTGCATGGTACCCTTCGGATATGCCAGGGATCCCACGCAAGTTGGCCGAACATAGCCTCAACATATTAAAGGGATTTAAACCAGTCAAGCAAACACTTCGGCGCTTTTCTGAACCTAAGCGACAAGCGATGGGGGAGGAGCTGGCCAATCTCATCGAGGCCGGATTCATCAGGGAAATCAAGCATCCGGACTGGCTGGCAAACCTGGTAATGGTAAAAAAGAAAGATAAATCATGGCACCGTTGTGTCGATTTCAAGGATCTCAACAAGGCTTGCCCTAAGGACCCCTTTCCCCTTCCCCGCATTGATCAAATCATTGACGCCACCGTAGGACACGACTCACTGTGTTTCCTCGATGCATACTCCGGATACCATCAAATCAAAATGAAGGAATCCGATCAAGCTGCAACAACATTTATTACCCCACACGGGCCATTCTGCTTCAATACCATGCCCTTTGGGCTCAAGAACGCCGACGCCACATATCAACGCATGATTCAAACATGCCTGGAGAAATAGATTGGCAAACAGTAGAAGCTTATGTTGATGACGTCATCATCAAAACCAGGCATGTGGAAACACTAATAGATGACTTACGTCTTACATTCGACAACCTTAGGGTGTATGACATCAAGCTCAACCCAGAAAAGTGTGTCTTTGGCGTCCCTGCTAGAAAACTGCTGGGTTTCATCGTCTCCAATAGGGGAATCGAAGCAAACCCAGCCAAAATCCAAGATTTTTTACAATTGGCTAAGCCAATAGACCTTAAACAAGTTCAAAAACTTGCAGGCTGCGTGGCAGCTCTAAGCCGCTTTATCTTCAGATTAGGAGAAAACGCACTGCCACTCTATCACCTTCTACAGCGAACCGACCACTTCGAGTGGACGGACGCGGCAACAGCCGGACTGTAAGAAATAAAAACCCTTCTTGCGAGCAATCCAGTCCTTGCCGCACCAAACGCTGGCGAACCAATGTTGTTATACATATCGGCAACACATCAGGTAGTGAGCACCGTACTCGTCGTTGAACGAGAACAGGACAGACATAAATTCCCGCTTTAGAAGCCAGTATACTACGTATCTACTGTCCTCACACCATGCAAATCCCGGTGCCCTCATTATCAAAAAATAGCAGACACGGTCTCCATGGCATCCCGAAAGCTCCGTCAGTACTTCCAGGAGTGTTCGATCACGGTGGCCTTCGAAGTACCACTCAACGACATTATAAACAACCGCGATGCTACGTGCCGGATTGCCACATGGGCCATTGAGCTCCTGCCGACATTACATACAAACCATGTCGAGCTATTAAATCCCAAGTACTGGCCAACTTCATCGCCGAATGGACAGATGCTGAACTCCCTAAAGAGTACGACACATACTCCAATTGGGTCATGCACTTCGCCGGTCCAAAATGCTAGCAGGGTTAGGAATGTCCCCTACTGGAGACATCATCCAGTACGTTCTCCAAATACTATACACAGACTCCAATAATGCAGCCGAATACAAGGCCTTATTGCATGGTCTCTTGATGGCTGTCTCCACGGGCATACAAGGCCTAGAAGTGCGGGGGGACTCAAACCTTGCAATATCTCAAATAAATGGAGATTTCGATGCTAAAGATCCGAAGATGGCAATGTATCGTAACGCAGTCATAAAAATGTCGGCCCGGTTCGAGGGGCACGAGTTCCATCATGTGGCTCGAGAAAGTAATCAAGCGGCGGATGTTCTTGCTCATATTGGTGCTAAGCGCGACCCCGTCCCACCTAATATCTTCCTGGAAAGTCTCTTTAAGCCATCCGTGGTGTGGCAGAGGGAAAACGACAATACTAGTCCGGACCGAAACATAACCCCAGATCCCGGAAATACCGACAAAACACCGTCGGCACATCCCATCATGGCAGTCATTGCCCCATGGACCGAACCCTTCCTGGCCTACCTTAATAGGAAGGAGCTTCCTGAGGACCAGAATGAGGCCAGCTGCATTGTCCGGCGCTCAAAGGCCTACAAGGTTCATGATGGAGAGCTCTACAAGAAAAGCGCCACCGGAGTCCTTCAACGATGTATATCCGAGGAAGAGCGGCGGCAACTCTTGGCTGAAATTCATGCCAGACTGGGCGGCCACCACGCCGCAACTCGGGCCCTTGTTAGCAAGGCCTTCCTTATAGGGTTTTATTAGCCGACAGCCCGAGCGGATGCACAGGACCTTGTCCAACGTTGCGTCGGATGCCAACTCTTTGCCAATCAAAGCCATATGCCCCCACTGCCCTACAAACAATCCCCATCACTTGTCCTTTCACGGTCTGGGGACTCGACATGGTTGGACCCCTTAAAGGGGGAAGCCATAAGAAAAAATATCTGCTGGTTATGGTGGACAAATTCACTAAGTGGATAGAGGCTAAACCGGTCAAAACGGCTGAGTCCGGCCCGGGAATAGACTTCATATCCGATGTTGTGCACCGTTATGGTGTCCCACACAACATCATCACTGACAACGGCTCCAATTTCACAGTCGACGAGGTAAAAACCTGGTGTACTAATCTGGGCATTAAACTAGATTACGCCTGCGCCTACCACCCACAAACCAACGGTCAAGTCGAACGTGCCAACTGTCTTATTATGAGCGGCATCAAGCCCAGACTAGTGCGGTCTTTGAAAGAATCAGATAAGCACTGGGTTGAGGAGCTCGACTCCATACTCTGGGGGCTGCGGACCACGCCCAACCGTACTACTGGGTACACACCTTTCTTCATGGTGTATGGTGCAGAGGTCGTATTGCCCTGCGATATTATTCACGACTCACCTAGAGTGCATATGTACGAAGAGAGAGAAGCCGAGCTCGATCGGCAGGATAGCCTAGATGCCCTGGAGGAGGAATGCGATGTCCCAAAAGCCCGTTCAGCAGTTTACCAACAGCAGGCTCGAAGATATCAAAGCAGAGAAGTACGGGCCAAGACTTACAATGTTGGTGAACTCGTTCTACGCCTCCCAGAGAAGAAAAAGGACAAACTCAAGCCCAAATGGGAGGGTCCCTTCATCATTGACGAAGTTCTCATCGGAGGAGCATACCGTCTTCGCGATGCATCAGACAATCGCCTCGAGCCGAACCCCTGGAACGTAGCCAGACTCCGAAGATTCTACGCCTAGCGCTAAATCCCTTGTTCGTCTCCTCCTCCCCTGTAGTTTCTATTATGTTTTCTCTCTTTTCCGATTACTTTCTTCTTTCTCTCTTTAAAGCTTTGGTGCGGCTAGACCGCACACCATCGGCACATACATCCTTAAACATGTACGCCACTAGTAACTGGGGGGCTTCTCCGACATAAGTTCTTGTCATTCCTTGAGCATCAAGCTCCTCACATATGAGTTTTTCCATATGTACCTTTTTTGCCATTATATGCATCGATATGACTTAAGTTTTGGCCAAGCTGGGTTGCCTGGCTCCTGTGCTTATGCCCTACGTTCCCGTTAGTTTGGCTAGGGCATAAAGGGAGCACCTCTGCGATTGTTACTGCCGGGTCATCCGGATGTCTACCTCAGACTGGGTGAAGCCGAAAGATAGCATTCTTAAGGGAATATTCGGTCGGTGAATTAAAGATGTTTTTTAAAAACTCACTCCATTGTGCACCCCCAGAAGTTATACAAACCGTGGTTCTCACACCACAATTCAGACATGCGCATTAAATGCATGCACACCCAGGGAAAGGAACCCTTAACGGAACTATTCTCTCTGGAAGATGTTTCTTACGATATCAATGTAATATAACATACCTAGCCGGATACAACTTGTCTGTTCAAGAAACTATGGCCCCTACGCCTAGTTTTCCAGGCATGCCCCGGCCTATTCGGTTATGACGGTATTTGGAAACATTCCGCACCTTTGGGGCCGGAGGTTGAAGCGAAAAGGTATGCCATGACAAATGATATACAATTCAGCTAGATGAGGAATGTACACGGTCATTTGGACTCGAAAACCTCCACCTCTGCACCTTCCAATAGGCAGTCTAACTTACAATCCTATTGGGAATATTTGGCGGCCACCTCTACTTGGTCATATACTAAACTAACGGGAATTTCTTCCCCATTCGACCCTAGCGGTCCGACACGAGCCATGTGATTAGGATCCAGCTTGGTATATCGCGTCTTCACCATGGGCCAGGCCTCTTGCGCACCCTCTCGACATGCCGATATCTTCCACAGCCAGATACGCCGCCGTGCTCCCTTGAACAGCTCTACCAGCTTGTCCATGCTTCCTGGAGGGGGGTCGGATGGCCATAAAGCCTTGGCCACACTCCGCATCACCTGCCGAGCTTGCTCGTGCAACTGCGACAGCCCTTGCAGAAGATCACTTGATGATCCGGACACCTCCTCTTCGGGGCGGTTCGTCAAAACACCTGCAATCACAGCTATATCAGCTACTGTTATCTCCAAAACTGTTATAAAACAAAAGTGGTCACATACTGAATATGCCGCCTCGCAGCTTCTTGTTCTCCTTCATAGAGTCAGCTAGCTGAGCTCGCACATCTTTCAGTTCTTCGCCCAGTTTGGAGTTCGAGTCCTGGAGTTTCTTTTTCTCTTGAACGACTTTTGTCAATACACGCCCGCCCGCTGCTAGTAGCTTTTTGGCTCTGCGTTCTTTGCTTCGAGCGGCGTCCAGCTGGTGTTGTACTTGGTCTAATGGTCAAACAGAAAGATTAGCACCCAGATCCACACTATCGGTGTATCATTACGAATTTTCGATAGAAGGAAACATTACCGGGAGATGCCTTGTATTTATCCAGTTTGGCATTGCCAGCAAGCATCCGACGCTGACATTTTTCCAGCTCCTGAGCTAGCGGGGTGTTCTTCTCCGTAAGCACCTGGTCATACATTGATCCTTAAATTAGTTGTTTCCACACATTTAAGTCTCGGGGGCTACTAGCATATGGTTATCATAGTCAGACAAAATAAATTTACCTGCACATCTTTCAAATGTTGCTTGGTGGCCCTGTTAATCCCATCTCAAGCAACTCGGATGTATGCATCGGCCGAGTTGAAGGCGTTAAACGACTCTTCTGAAACGCCAGGGTCTTGTAAAATGGCCCGGCGGCACCGATGATTGATCGCACTCTCCACTTCCGATTTGGTGACGGATACATCATCTGAGTCCTCGGCCGGAGGATAGTCCGGCTTCGCCTACGCATCAACCCCCATCTTCATGCCAGGATTTGAATCCTGGCTGCAGGATATACGGCCGCTCGAACCTCCAGATACGGTCCGGCGCGTCTTTCTCCTAACACATGGATGACAGAGAGGTCACGATTGGACGTGACTGCTCAGGTGCAGGTAGGCGAATTCATACCTCTTCGATGAGGGCATGGCCGTATCTTCGTTTGCTTTCCTCTTGGAAGGCTCGCCCGGAGTGGGGAACGACCTCTTCGGAGGTACCCTTAGAGTAGTACGGCGTGCCGAACCCTTCCCCTTTTGAGCACAAGACAGTGCGGTGGGTAAGAAGGAAGGAGAGATCTCTTTTGAATAAGGTGTGTTCGGATCACTTACATGTGAAGCTGGAAGAAGACCGGGGTAGTCGGCGGTGATGGACACTTCTGTGCTATCGTAGCTCGCCTGGTAAAACACCCCCTCCGCAAGCACCACAAATATATCTGTATCCTCTTCGAACCCGGGATCGAGCTCCCAGTTTTGGTCCTCCGGCTGTGGGGCAGGACTATAAAATCCCTCGGTGTCCTTTCGCCAGTGCTGTCATAAGCAAACAAGCTAGAAGTTTATCAAAGGCAAGTCGGAGAGGGAAGAAGTAAAAACAGAGGGGTCGGTCCTTACCCAGCTAGGAGGGTTATACATGGAGTACCCGTCTCTAAATTTGATGCGGAGAAATTCTTTTTCCTCCCCTTTGAACAGTTCAGCTAATATCTTAGCCAAAGCGGCAGGGGTATCCGGACCTTTCCAGATGCAGCGAGAGGCGTCGTCCTCCCCATTGTAGTGCCACATTGGAAGCCCTCTGTATTGGAGCGGTTGAACCCCTCGCGCTATGTAAATCGCTATAACCTTGATTACTGTGAGTCCGGACTGAGTGAGCTCTTTTATCCTGCTCATCAGCTGACAAACCTCCGCGTTGTCTTCCTCTTCAAGACTCCGGGGATGCCAATTGTGGCGTTTCTTCAGCGGGACACGCGTGAATTCAGGAAGACCCTTTCGTATCGGGTCAGGAAGTGCAACGTCCTCTATATAGAACCATTCGGAGGGCCATTCATCTGGTGCCTTCCTTGGTGTGCCGGATGGATACCCGGTATCGGCGAAGTGCTATACTTCGGCTCCGCCTACTTCAAATATTGACCCTTCGTGATTGTGCGGGACGAGACAGAACAGCTTCCTCCACAACTGGAAATGAGCCTCGACGCCCAGGAAAAGTTCGCATAAAGCGACGTAACCCGCAATGTGCAGAATAGAGGTCGGTGTGAAGTTGTGCAGGTGGAGGCCGTAGTATTCCAGAAGCCCTCGGAGGAACGGATGGATTGGAAATCGAATGCCTCTTAGCAGGTAGGGGACAAAACACACTCGCTCTCCCCCGGACGGATTGGGGAAGTCCTCTGCCTGAGTCCCCTCATTGAAGAAAGCTAGCCCCATTCGAATAGTGACTAGATCTGCATGGGGAAGGAATACCTGCGTTTGCAACTTCGTTAGTCGTCTATGAGACACGAAACACCTCTCCCACTGGCCTTTCTCTGGGCCGGGACGAGCGGAGGAGCTGGGAACACTACCGACCCTTTAGTCCCGGTTCCAGAACCGGGACTAAAGGCCCTCCACGTGGCCGGTCCACCTTTAGTCCCGGTTGGTAACACCAACCGGTACTAAAGGAAATTTTCTGAATTTTTTTTTTAATTTTTTTGAATTTTTTTTTGAATTTTTTTTGAATTTTTTTTATTTTCAAATTTCTGAATTTTTTTAACCTCTAATCTCTAATCACCCCTCATCACTGCTCAATTTAATCTCTAATCACCCCTCATCATTCCAAATCATCTAACTTCCCGAACGGTCACCCATCCTCTCACTACTCCAGCCTGAGCACGCTTAACTTCCGGGTTCTATTCTCCCTCCTTGTTTTCCTGACAATAGTAAGATGTTAATCCTATTAACCCTCAGGAATTTATCTTGAGCATGAAGTCACATATTTCACTGTTTGAGTTTAGAACTATTGTTCTAAAAAACAATATTTTTTAGTAACACTAATATTTCTTGAATAAGTAGTTTGACCATTCTTTGACCACAGTTTGACCATAGTTTGACCAGATTTGACCAAAATTCAAAAAAGGTGAAATAATTATTTAATAACACTAATATTCTTGAATAATTATTTAGTAACACTAATACTTCTTGAATAAGTAGTTTGACCAGATTTACTAAAAATTTAAAAAAACTGAAATTTGAGCATAACTTTTTTTCCTTTTGGAATTTGAGGATTCTACAAATTTTCCCAACAACTAGACCACACGAAGAGAAAACAGGTCTGACAGGCAGCCGATACAGACAGTTTATTTACTAAATTGAACAAACCTGATCTTGTATCTTATTTGCTACCGAGTTAGGACATAAGATATCGCGGAACACAATAATTAAACCAACAACTCCGCCAAATTACTTTGTCGATCGATTTCTCAAACGAATACTCCACTGATGGACTGCAAGATATAATATCTTCACGTCATGGTTCTGCATGTATTTGCTAGATATTTTTGCTTCCAGGAGCTATGCAAGAGCATGTCCTTGATCTGCGCCTGTAACAACACTGGGGTTATACAACCAGGAGAAAGATCATAGACCGTGGACGTGAGGGATTTCTGTAAAGGTAAAATACTTGATTAATCTGCCTAATGCGACTCATGTTTATGGTTTTCCTAATTAAAGAGATAATTTGCATACTGGCAGCACAGTGCCATAAGCTTTGATTATGCTCTTAAAATAGCAGCCTGTCCTTATTTGGTTTGAGTCTTTCGAACATCAAGATGATGGAAAATCGGGATAGGGGCTGACGGCCTGCAGCTTTGATGACCCGTATTTCAATTCAGTAATCTGCGTAGATAAGAAAAATATTTACCATGGGAGATTGAGATTACATGGAATTAAATATTACAATGTTAGAGAAGGAAAGCAACATAAACTTACGATGTCAATTTTTTATAGTCAGATTTTCTATTGTAACGTAATCTAAATCCTTTTTTCTGAGGCATCATGGTTGTGTCTCATCAGATCTATGTGCATGCTATTCTACAATTGGAGCCATTATAACTCGTCTTTGTGACTTAAAATTCAAATCTGAACAACCAATATCAAGAAAGAGAAAAGTCTAAAGATATAGAGATATTCAAATTTACCTGCTATATAGAGAAATCTTGGAAGCAACTATCTGTTGACCCTGGGATGAAACGATGGACATTGTTTTGGACAGAGAAAACTGCACATAAAGAGAACCTATCCGAGGTGAAAACTTGGAAAGATTGCATTGATGCTACACCAATAGATTGAGATGAGTCGTCGATTAGGGGAAAACCACTATTGGAACATTGGCTGGAATTAAGCCATCAAGAGAGAGATGTTTGATCGAGGAGCAGGAAGTCGGTTGTGTTTGATTGCGGCGGCAGCGAAGCAAGACGGATTATGGAAGTAGACAGATGAAGGCGAGCGGACGGGGCAGCGAGTTGAGTCGATCATAACTTATGATTCAAATCTGAACTATTGAAAAAATAGTAAAAAAATCAAAAATAAAATACGGATCTATAGAAATTTCTGCGGCAATGGAGTTGGATTGAAGCCATTAATGAGAGAGCAGAGAACCATGTTGCTATCTTTTCCAATTAAAGAGAGATCAAGGGAGGAGAGGGGAGCCAATGCAAAGAATCGGGACTGGCGAGGGATATAATGTAGAAAGAAGACAGAGGATGTCGTGCTAACCTGCAACATGGTTGACGGCAATAACAGGGCCGAATAGAGAGAGGGAGATGGCTGGGGAAGGCAGCAGAAGAAGGAGGTCATTGATACACGATGGAGGGATGACCTGCACGTGAAAGGGGATGCCTGAGCGAGAGGCCATGCATACATGAGAGGAGAGGATCTTGAGGCGTTTTGGCGATGGAGAGGAATAAGAGACGTGAGAGATTCGGAGAGGAAGGAGAAACGTGAGAGATTGGGAGAAGATGTGTGTACGTGAGATACATGCGGATAGGAGGCATGCCCGAGAGGCTGACAGGAGGCTTGCACGTGGGATTATCTAATGGCTAGAGATGATCTGATGCTTAACACAATTAATTTCATCATTGATTTTCTCTGGTTTTGATTAGATTAACCTTAAAAAGTTGGAAGATCTTTACCGTAATAATTGGGTCCCACAATATGATGGTTCGTAATCACCGATTGACGTGGGAAAAAACTTAGAAGATCTACACCGTAATAATTTGGTCCCACAAGATGAACGGCTCTTAATTACTGATTAACGTGGTAATTTCTTGGGAGTCTCTAATTAGTATAGGTATAGATATGTACATGAAGTTTGTATGATGGCCTCATGCTGATAGGGGTTGGTTTGTTTGTGCATTTCCTTCCTTTTTACAAACATATTTTCGTTACAAGTTGATTGGGTATTCTTCTCCTTGGAAGGATTTGAAGTTGTAGACTTCTGTGTTTTGGTTATTTTTTTCTCTTTAATGTCATTAGGCCCATGATTTACTCTTAGGTTTTTTATCTGCTTTTCTAGTGAGTCTAGTGCCTTCATGATAACCAACATCATTATTAGTAGGGTTAATTGGATAAATGCCAAGCAAATTTCGGCGATTCCGGGAAATACCACTACAATTCCCAAACTTTGGAAACTGCCACTGCAACTTTTTTGCACACTTTGACAAACACCACTGCAGACTTTGAAAAATGCCACTGGAAATTGCATTTCAAACTTTGTAAATTACAGTGGCGTTTCTCAGAATGGCTAGAATTTGAGTGGCATTTATCAAATTAACCCCTATTAGTAGAATGTGAATTACCCTATACATTCTCAAATGGCATAGGCGTGACATCTCTTGTCCCTAGCTCAATAGATGAATTCATCTTAGATGACATATAAAAACTTGAGAAGCATAGATTGTTGTCATGAGATTCATGCAACCATTGGGTTAGCTAGTCCTGAATATGTCCCTCACCTATGCCACCTATTGTCCGCTAGAGGGGCAGGTTAGACACACCATGCAAAAAGGTTATGTAATTTTTTTAATAAATTCTTAGTATTAAAAAATCCGTAAATTTCCATGATATGTAATAATATCCACATGTTTAATAATTTTTTATGAAGTTAGTATGATGGCCTGATGCAGCCTGCAAGCAACAGAGTGGAGGGGGCATGTATTGTAGCATAGCAGCAATAGTGGTGGGATGAACAACATTTTTGGGCTTGTAAGCATAAGTGTGCATCATACCGTATTTTAGTCCATCTAACAAACAATACATGTCAGACGATTACTATCACCTCTCACGTTGTCGAAACATGAGTGTAGAGCATTGAGTATAAAAGATAGGCTCATTTCCAGCCCAAGAGTGACAGACGAAAAATGGGAGGAAGAAAATTTTATAATCTAATTTTAGATAGATAAATTAAGAAGGTAGATATTAAATTACTTCCTTATCCACTTTACTACCAAAACAAATGGTATAATCATGGCAACCATCTCATTCGAATCATCTGTTTTCTCGTTGATGGTAAAAACTTCAAGTCGAAACTCTATTCGACACAACTCTTCCGTGCGACATAGTTTGGTCCCTTTACCTAGTGTCATATAGACTTCCCATTTCACTTCTTCTCTTTGCTGTTGAGCTCATATCATCTTCCTCCTAGATACTTCTTTACAGGGAAAAGCTACATTATATGCGAGGTTATCTATAATGTGTTTGTAATTTCAACACTCATTAGTCGGCTTTAAGGAACAATAAATAAATTCATGAATTTTCCAAAAGTTGTCAGTAATGGATCATTGTCTTGCCTTCATGCAGTAGTATCCATCAAGGGGAGCTAGGGTTTAAAACCACTGCATGTCAACTTTTTTTCTCTAGTTAGCAAACATAATAGCTAAGGGAATGTGATGGAAGTATGAGATTTACATCTCATCAGACAAACATTGACTGTTCTATCATTGCTTGAACTCTTTCTGACAATCGGATGTAACAGAAAGTCTAAAGGTAGAGGAGGCCATGGTAAAAAACGTCCCTATATAAGGTTCTCAAACTATACATAGAACATATAGGAAGGTTAGTTGTTTCTAGATTAAATATTGTTCACATGTCAAATCTACTTGTTGCTATATTTCAAAATGTAGGGAAAACATATAGGAAGGTCATATTATCATGGAATGTGCTCACTGGTGATAGCTAACTTTGCAAATAATGTGATTCAAGTATGGGATTTAGACCTCATAAGACAAATACCAGCAGTTCTATCATAGCTTAAACACTTTCTGACCATCAGGAGTAACTAAAACTCTTAAGATAGAGTGGCAGTATCATGATTATTATATTGTAGAGGCCAAGATAAAAGAACAAATCTGTCATATTGTCGTAATAATGTTCAACTTCAGCACTATAAAACATAGTTACGTTGGCAATGGTTTAAAACTACTTCTTTGATTACTAATATTAATATTGTTTACGAAAAGTGAACTTAGCCGCAAATTGGGTTTCTTAAATGTTTCTTGACGCAATTTTAAATAAATATCCGTACAATTCAAAAAAGTGTTAAGGACATTTAATAATGTTAAAACATTCAAAAATAAGCTTGTGGCATTTATTGGAAACTGTACATGAAACATAAAATTTTATCTGCATAAGTGTAACAAAAATATTTCATTCATTTTTTTGAAAACAAAAATGTGACACTTTTGAAAAATGTTCCTTCCATTTATTAAAAAAAAGAAATGTAAAAGTTCTCTGAGCAGAATAAGCTCCTACCATTAAAAACCATTAGATTTAAAAATAGTCACAAGTTTAATAAATATGTTCATGAAGTTAGTATGATGGCTCCTGCTGATAGAGGTTTGTCCGTTTGTGCATTTACTTCCGTTTTAACATATTTTCTCTTCCAGATTGGCTTGGTATTTTTCTCCTTGGGAGGCTTTGAAGTTTTGGACTTCTGTGTTTTGGTTATTTTTTTTATTTGTAATGGCCTTAGGCCTATGATTTTCTCAAAGGTTTTTTATCTGGTTTTCTTGTGATGCCAGTGCCTTCATGCTTATCGGTATTATTACTAATAGAATTTGAATTACAAAATACATTCTCAAATGCCATAGGTGTGACACTCTTGTCCCAAGCTCAATGGATGAATTCATCTTAGATGACATGTAAAAACTTTAGAAACATACACTACTAGGGAAAACCTTATACACATAATCTTAGCAGCAGCGCGGTACAAAAAGAGGCGCTGCTGCTAATTAGTAGCAGCGCGGTTAGGGAAAGCGCGCTACTGATGTAAATTTAGCAGTAGCGCGTGATGTTTAAACCGCGCTGCTACAAAAATCCACCGACAGTACACAATGGCCTGAGTTTACCAGCAGCGCGGCGTCAAGAAGCGCGCTACTGTTAATGGCATAGTAGTAGCGCGCTTTTTAGTCACATCGCTGCTGCTAATTTTAAAATTGTCCACATGGTTGGCCCGTTTAGCAGTAGCGCGTGATAGGAAGGCGCGTTGCTGCTAAATTTACATCAGTAGCGCGCTTTTGCTCCCGCGCTACTGCTAAGACGCAACACACCCACCACCTTTTTCCACCTCCCCCGTCCCCATCTCCTCTCCTCCCTTTCCCCTACCTCCCACATCCTCCCTCTCTCACTCTTCTTCTTCCTCAATACTTCTCCCCCCATTACTCTCCCTCTTCTACCTACCTTTCTCTCTCTTCATTACTCCTAGCTAACTACACCACCTCCATTAATGCATCTCCTTTCTTTTTTTCCTTCCCCCTCCACTAGTTGAAGGTGTCTCCTCCCAAATTAGCTAGCTAGGTAGATGTAGCATTTAGTTAAGTGACCTATTTGCCCCCTAACTAGATATTTCTTTGTCAAGAAGATCTTTGTGCACTTTTGATCTCCCTACATCATCATCCCACACCGTGTGCTCGATCTCGAGATTGAGGTGTGATTAAAATTTCATGCTTTTTGCAAAAAGGAAATATGTGTATGTGTGTGTGTGATATGACAATTGGGAAATATGATGGAAATTGTGTGTGTGGCATGAGTTGACGCCAAATTTTGCTTTTGAGTTGCCTATGTTTTGCCGAAATGTCAATTTATTTTTGTTTCGGCGAATTCCGGGCAAACTCTGGATCTATATATGTCCTATTTTTAGGGAAGGTCATGCCGAATTTTTGTATGACTTTGATGCATGCACGCATTTTTATAATCAATTTGTTTATTACTACCATGCAGGTGTTCATGATGGTCAGTGGAACGATGCTGGACAGGTGGCTGCGGTCGGTGGTGCAGGACATGAAAGAAAATAACCTGACAGAGGTTTTATGTCCGTGTCGAAGATGCAAAGGAATAGTTTGGTTCGACCCCTATGACGAAGGTTGTGTCGAAGCGCACCTGCTCATGACTGGTTTCATGGATGGCTATACTCGGTGGATAATTCAAGACGACACTGGGCAAGACGAAGAGATGATCGATAATGGCGGCGGGGAAGAGGCCGGACATAGCGGCAGAGAAGGGGTCGGACATGGCGGAGGAGAAGGGGCTGGACATGTCGGCGGAGAGAACGTGGACTCCACCCAGCAGAGTTCGTCGGTACTAAGTTCAATCGTGGGGACCCTCATGTTCAAGCATTGCTTCGCAAGAAGACGAGTACTGAGAGAGCTACTTCTAGAGAGGAGGCTAAGCTGGAGCAACTGTGGTAGACTCGAACACTCCATTGTATGATGGTTGCAATCATGAGGTCACCCGCTTGAGTTTCACGCTCCAACTCCTGAAGACGAAGGCTAAAAACAAATGGACCGACACTAGCCTCGATGAGCATTTCAAGTACCTAAAGGATGTTCTTCCCGCGGGGAATCTATGTCCTACTAGTGTTGATGAGGCCAAGAAGATCATGTGCCCTCTTGATCTGCCGCATGTTAGATACCATGCATGCATCAACGATTGCATAATTTATCGGAAGGAGCACGCGGAAAAAACAAGTTGTCTGGTGTGCAATGCTTCTCGATACAAGAAGGCCGGGAAGAAATGTCCCCAGAAAGTTGTATGGTACTTACCGATCACTCCCCGTCTCCGGCGGTATTTCGTAGATTCCAAGGAAGCAATGCTAATGCACTGGCACGCAGAGAGGAAGAAGCCCGACGATGGAGATGATCCAAAGCTGAGACACGTCAAGGATGGAAACCAATGGAGAGTGTTGAACAGATTCTATCATAATTTCAAATGTGATGCAAGGAACATCGTGCTCGGCGCGTGTACCGATGGCATGAATCCGTTTGGCAACCAGAACACCAACCATAGCACATGGCCCTTGTTTGTATGAATGTACAACCTCCCCCCTGGTTGTGCATGAAGTCGAAGTACATTCACATGAGCATGCTTATTCAAGGGCCGAAACAACCAGGAAATAATATTAATTGGTATCTGGGGCTACTTCAAGAGGAGTTAGACACTTTATGGAGAACACTGATACGTCTCCAACGTATCTATAATTTTTGATTGCTCCATCTATATTATCTACTGTTTTGGACTATATTGGGCTTTGTTTTCCACTTTTATATTATTTTTGGGACTAACCTATTAACCGGAGGCCCAGCCCAGAATTGCTGTTTTTGCCTATTTCAGTGTTTCGAAGAAACGGAATATCAAACGGAGTCCAAACAGAATGAAACCTTCGGGAACGTGATTTTCCCAACAAATAAGATCCAGGAGACTTGGACCCTCCGTCAAGAAAGCCATGAGGCGGTCACGAGGGTGGAGGGCGCCCGCCCTAGAGCGCGCCCCCTGCCTCTTGGGCTCCCCGAAGCTCCACCGACGTACTCCTTCCTCCTATATATACCTACGTACCCCCGAACGATCAGATACGGAGCCAAAAACCTAATTCCACTGCCGCAACCTTCTGTACCCACGAGATCCCATCTTGGGGCCTGTTCCAGATCTCCGCCGGAGGGGGCATCCACCACGGAGGGCTTCTACATCATCATAGCCCCTCCGATGAAGTGTGAGTAGTTTACCTTAGACCTTCGGGTCCATAGTTAGTAGCTAGATGGCTTCTTCTCTCTTTTTGGATCTCAATACAATGTTCTCCCCCTCTCTCGTGGAGGTCTATTTGATGTAATCTTCTTTTTGCGGTGTCTTTGTTGAGAACGATAAATTGTGGGTTTATGATCAAGTCTATCTATGAACAATACTTGAATCTTCTCTGAATTCTTTTATGTATGATTGGTTATCTTTGCAAGTCTCTTCGAATTATCAGTTTGGTTTGGCCTACTAGATTGGTTCTTCTTGCAATGGGAGAAGTGCTTAGCTTTGGGTTCAATCTTGCGGTGTCCTTTCCCAGTGACAGTAGGGGCAGCAAGGCACGTATTGTATTGTTGCCATCGAGGATAACAAGATGGGGGTTTTATCATATTGCATGAAACTATCCCTCTACATCATGTCATCTTGCTTAAAGTGTTACTATGTTTCTAACTTAATACTCTAGATGCATGCTGGATAGCGGTCGATGAGTGGAGTAATAGTAGTAGATGCAGGCAGGAGTCGGTCTACTTGTCTCGGACATGATGCCTATATACATGATCGTACCTAGATATTCTCATAACTATGCTCAATTCTGTCAATTTCTCAACAGTAATTTGTTCACCCACCGTAGAATACTTATGCTCGTGAGAGAAGCCACTAGTGAAATCTATGGCCCCCGGGGCTATTCTCATCATATCAATCTCCAATCACTTTATTATTGCTTTGCTTTTTTACTTTGCCTTTTATTTTACTTTGCATCTCTATATCAGAAATACCAAAAATATTATCTATCATCTCTATCAGATCGCACTCTCGTAAGTGACCGTGAAGGGCTTGACAACCCCTAATCGCGTTGGTTGTGTTGAGCTATTTGTTTTGTGTAGGTACGATGGACTCGCGCGTAGCCTCCTACTGGATTGATACCTTGGTTCTCAAAAACTGAGGGAAATACTTACTCTACTGTGCTGCATCACCTTTTCCTCTTCAAGGAAATCCAACGCAGTGCTCAAGAGGTAGCAGGAAGATTTCTGGCGCCGTTGCCCAGGAGGTCTACGCAAAAGTCAACATACCAAGTACCCATCACAATCCCTTATCTCCCGCACTACATTATTTGCCATTTGCCTCTCGTTTTCCTCTCCCCCACTTCACCCTTGCCATTTTATTCGCCCTCTCTTTTCCATTTGCCTTCCCCTCGCTTGCTTTTGTTTGCTCGTGTGTTGGTTTGCTTGCTTGTTGCGATGGCTCTTCCTAGATTTGGTGATCTTCACCTTAAAAAAACTAGAAGAGATTGAAAACAACGTCAGGAAGTTTATGGTTTTGCAATTTGAGCATAATAATTTCTTCAGAAACGAGCTTAAGGAACATAAAAGTTTTATGAGTTATATGAACAAAGAGCTCGATGATATGTCTAAAGAATTTGATGTTAAAAGATCTGAAATTGCTCGTCTTGAAAAATTAACTGCTGAAATTTCGGATATGCAAGCTACCTTAGTCAATAAGATGGCCGCTAAACCGGATTCCTATGAAAATCAAGATGAAGATCTAAAAGTTATTGATGTGTCCCCTATTAAATCTTTGTTTTGCAATATGAATCTTGATGAAACTGAATATGATCTTCCTTTACCTGGAAGGCGTTCCAAAAATTCGGAGTTTTTAGATCTTGATGATGAAATTGATAAGGATTGAAAAGAATAAAACCCTAGATGTTGCTAAACCCACTATTTTGGATTTCAAGGAATTTAATTATGAAAGTTGCTCTTTAATTGATTGTATTTCCTTGTTGCAATCCGTGCTAAATTCTCCTCATGCTTATAGTCAAAATAAAGCCTTTACTAAACATATCGTTGATGCCTTAATGCAATCTTATGAAGAAAAACTTGAGTTGAAAGTTTCTATCCCTAGAAAACTTTATGATGAGTGGGAACCAACTATTAAAATTAAAATTAAAGATCATGAGTTTTATGCTTTGTGTGATTTGAGTGCTAGTGTCTACACTATTCCCAAAACTTTGTGTGATTTGCTAGATTTCCGTGATTTTGATGATTGCTCTCTAAACTTGCATCTTGCGGAGTCCACTATTAAAAAACCTAGGAAGAATTAATGATGTTCTTATTGTTGCAAATAGGAATTATGTGCCCGTAGATTTTATCGTTCTTGATATAGATTGCAATCCTTCTTGCCCTATTATTCTTGGTAGACCTTTCCTTAGAACGGTTGGTGCAATTATTGATATGAAGGAAGGGAATATTAGATTTCAATTTCCATTAAAAAAGGGCATGGAACACTTCCCTAGGAAGAAAATAAAATTACCATATGAATCTATCATGAGAGCCACTTATGGATTGCTTACCAAAGATGGCAATACCTAGATCTATCATTGGTTTTATGCCTAGCTAGGGGCATTAAACGATAGCGCTTGTTGGGAGGCAACCCTATCTTATTTTTAGTTTTTTTAGTTTTTGCTTCTGTTTAGGAATAAATAATCCATCTACCTTCTGTTTAGATGTGGTTTTATCTTTTAATTAGTGTTTGTGCCAAGTTAAACCTATAGGATCTTCTTGGATGATAGTTATTTGATCTTGCTATAATTTCCAGAAACTTTATGTTCACTAAAACAATTGTTAAAAATCACCAGAACGTGATAAAATACTGATTCCAATTGGTGCTGATCAATAAACAAATTTCCTAGGTCGTCCTATTTTGGTAGATTTTTTGGAGTTCCAGAAGTTTGCATTAGTTACAGATTACTACAGACTGTTCTGTTTTTGACAGATTCTGTTTTTCGTGTGTTGTTTGCTTATTTTGATGAGTCTATGGCTAGTAAAATAGTTTATAAACCATAGAGAACTTGGAATACAGTAGGTCTAACACCAATACAAATAAAGAATGAGTTCATTACAGTACCTTGAAGTGGTCTTTTGTTTTCTTTCCCTAATGGAGCTCACGAGATTTCTGTTGAGTTTTGTTTTGTGAAGTTTTCATGTTTTGGGTGAAATCTTTTGATGGATTATGGAACAAGGAGTGGCAAGAGCCTAAGCTTGGGGATTCCCATGGCACCCCCAAGATAATCCAAGGACACCAAAAAGTCAAAGCTTGGGGATGCCCCGGAAGGCATCCCCTTTTTCGTCTACTTCCATCGGTAATTTACTTGGAGCTATATTTGTATTCACCACATGATATGTGTTTTGCTTGGAGTGTCTTGTATTATTTGAGTCTTTGCTTGTTAGTCTACCACAATCATCCTTTCTGTACACACCTTTTGAGCGAGCCATACATGAATTGAAATTTGATAGAATACTCCATGTGCTTCACTAATATCTTTTGAGCTATATAGTTTTACTCTAGTGCTTCACTTATATCTTTTGAGTTTTATAGTTTTGCTCTAGTGCTTCAGTTATATCTTTTAGAGCACGGTGGTGGATTTGTTTTATAGAAACTATTGATCTCTCATGCTTCACTTAGATTATTTTGAGAGTCTCAAATAGCATGGTAATTTGCTTAATAATAATAATATGCTTGGTATTCATGATTTGTAAAACTTTCTTTTGAGTGCGTTGAATACTAAGAAAAGTTAGATGCTCGATAATTGTTTTGAGATATGAAGATGGTGATATTAGAGTCATGCTAGTTGAGTAGTTGTGAATTTGAGAAACACTTGTGTTAGAGTTTGTGATTCCCGTAGCATGCACGTATGGTGAACCGTTATGTGATTTAAGTCGGAGCATGATTTATTTATTGATTGTCTTCTTTATGAGTGGCGGTCGGGAATGAGCGATGGTCTTTTCCTACCGATCTATCCCCCTAGGAGCATGCGCGTAATACTTTGCTTTGATAAGTTCTAGATTTTTGCAATAAGTACATGAGTTCTTTATGACTAATGTTGAGTCCATGGATTATACGCACATTTCCCATCCTTCCACCATTGCTAGCCTCTCTAATACCGCGCACCTTTCGCCGGTATCATACACCCACCATACCTACCTATCATGGCATTTCCATAGCCATTCCGAGATATATTGCCATGCAACATTCCACCATTCCGTTTATTATGACACGCTCCATCATTGTCATATTGCTAGCATGATCATGTAGTGGACATCGTATTTGTGGCAAAGCCACCGTTCATAATTATTTCATACATGTCACTCTTGATTCATTGCATATCCCGGTATACCACAGGAGGCATTCATATAGAGTCATATTTTGTTCTAAGTATCGAGCTGTAATTGTTGAGTTGTAAGAAAAATAAAAGTGTGATGATCAACATTTTTAGAGCATTGTCCCAAGTGAGGAAAGGATGATGGAGACTATGATTCCCCCACAAGTCAGGATGAGACTCTGGACGAAAAAAAGAGGCCTAAAAAAGAAAAGGCCCAAATAAAAAAAGAGAAAAAAATGAGAGAAAAAGAGAGAAGGGACAATGTTACTATCCACTTACCACACTTGTGCTTCAAAGTAGCACCATGATCTTTATGATAGAGAGTCTCTCATTTTGTCACTTCCATATACTAGTGGGAATTTTTCATTATATATAGAACTTGGCTTGTATATTCCAATGATGGGCTTCCTCAAAATGACCTAGGTCGTCATGAGCAAGCGAGTTGGATGCACACCCACTTAGTTTCTTTTGTTGAGCTTTCATATACTTATAGCTCTAGTGCATCCGTTGCATGGCAATCCCTACTCACTCACATTGATATCTATTGATGGGCATCTCCATAGCCCGTTGATACGCCTAGTTGATGTGAGACTATCTTCCCTCTTTTTGTCTTCTCCACAACCACCATTCTATTCCACATATAGTGCTATATCCATGGCTCACGCTCATTTATTGCGTGAAGATTGAAAAAGTTTTGAAAATGTCAAAAGTATGAAACACTTGCTTGGATTGTCATCGGGGTTATGCATGATTTAAATACTTTGTGTGGTGAAGATAGAGCATAGCCATACTATATGATTTTGTAGGGATAACTTCTTTTGGCCATGTTATTTTGAGAAGACATAATTGCTTTATTAGTATGCTTGAAGTATTATTATTTTTATATTAATATGAACTTTTGTCTTGAATCTTTCGGATCTGAATATTCATACCACAATTAAGAAGAATTACATTGAAATTATGCCAAGTAGCACTCCGCATCAAAAATTCTCTTTTTATCATTTACCTACTTGAGGACGAGCAGGAATTAAGCTTGGGGACGCCTGATACGTCTCCAACGTATCTATAATTTTTGATTGCTCCATGCTATATTATCTACTATTTTGGACTATATTGGGCTTTATTTTCCACTTTTATATTATTTTTGGGACTAACCTATTGACCAGAGGCCCAGCCCAGAATTTCTGTTTTTGCCTATTTCAGTGTTTCAGATAAACAGAATATCAAACGGAGTCCAAGCGGAATAAAATCTTCGGGAACGTAATTTTCTCACCGAACGTGATCCAGGAGACTTGGACCCTGCTCCAAGGAACAAAAGAGGCAGTCACGAGGGTGGGGGGCGCCCCCCTAGGGCGCGCCCCCTGCCTCATGGGCCCCTCGTTGCTCCTCCGGCGTACTTCTTCCTCCTATATATACACACGTACCGACAAACGATCAGAACAGGAGCCACAAACCTAATTCCACCGCCGCAACTTTCTGTATCCACGAGATCCCATCTTGGGGCCTATTTCGGAGCTCCGCCGGAAGAGGGCCATCATCACGGAGGGCTTCTACATCATCCTAGCCCCTCTGATGAAGTGTGAGTAGTTTACCTATTTCAGCCCAGCCCAAAATTGCTGTTTTTTGCCTATTTCAGTGTTTCGAAGAAACGAAATATCAAACGGAGTCCAAACGGAATGAAACCTTTGGGAACATGATTTTCCCAACAAATAAGATCCAAGAGACTTGGACCCTCCGTCAAGAAAGCCACGAGGCGGTCACGAGGGTGGAGGGCGCCCCCCTAGGGAGCACCCCCTGCCTTGTGGGCCCCATGAAGCTCCACCGGCGTACTCCTTCCTCCTATATATACCTACGTACCCCTGAATGATCAGATACGGAGCCAAAAACCTAATTCCACCGCCGCAACCTTCTACACCCATGAGATCCCATCTTGGGGCCTGTTCCGGAGCTCCGCCGGATGGGGCATCCACCACGGAGGGCTTCTACATCATCATAGCCGCTCCGATGAAGTGTGAGTAGTTTACCTCAGACCTTTGGGTCCATAGTTAGTAGGTAGATGGCTTCTTCTCTCTTTTTGGATCTCAATAAAATGTTCTCCCCCTCTCTCGTGGAGATCTATTCGATGTAATCTTCTTTTTGCGGTGTGTTTGTTGAGACCGATGAATTGTGGGTTTATGATCAAGTCTATCTATGAACAATACTTGAATCTTCTCTGAATTCTTTTATGTATGATTGGTTATCTTTGCAAGTCTCTTCGAATTATCAGTTTGGTTTGGCCTACTAGATTGGTTCTTCTTGCAATGGGAGAAGTGCTTAGCTTTGGGTTCAATCTTGCGGTGTCCTTTCCCAGTGACAGTAGGGGCAGCAAGGCACGTATTGTATTGTTGCCATCGAGGATAACAAGATGGGGTTTTTATCATATTGCATGAAACTATCCCTCTACATCATGTCATCTTGCTTAAAGCGTTACTCTGTTTCTAACTTAATACTCTAGATGCATGCTGGATAGCGGTCGATGAGTGGACTAATAGTAGTAGATGCAGGCAGGAGTCGGTCTACTTCTCTCGGACCTGATGCCTATATACATGATCATACCTAGATATTCTCATAACTATGCTCAATTCTGTCAATTGCTCAACAGTAGTTTGTTCACCCACCGTAGAATACTTATGCTCTTGAGAGAAGCCACTAGTGAAATCTATGGCCCCCGGGTCTATTCTCATCATATCAATCTCCAATCACTTTATTTTTGCTTTGATTTTTAATTTGCCTTTTATTTTACTTTGCATCTCTATATCAAAAATACCAAAAATATTATCTATCATCTCTATCAGATCTCACTCTCGTAAGTGATCGTGAAGGGCTTGACAACCCCTAATCGCGTTGGTTGCCTCGAGCTATTTGTTTTGTGTAGGTACGAGGGACTCGCGCGTAGCCTCCTACTGGATTGATACGTTGGTTCTTGAAAACTAAGGGAAATACTTACTCTACTCTACTGCATCACCCTTTCCTCTTCAAGGAAATCCAACGCAGTGCTCAAGAGGTAGCAAACACCGGCCAAGACATGGGACGCCAGCAAAGGCGAGTATTTCTACATGAGAGCCGTGCCGATCACGACGGTGCACGACTATCTCGGTTACGGATATGTCGCAGGCTAGGTGTGCCATGGATATTGAGGATGCAAGCGGTGCATGGATGATACGACGTCTCAGTAGCTAACGTCAAGGAAAGATGGCGGGTTTGGGAAAATCGTGTACATGGGGCATCGAAGATGGCTCGAACAGGACGACCCGTGGAGAAACCGTGGAGATCTATTCAATGGTCATGTTGAGCATCGAGGACCTCCACGTAAGCGGAGCGGTGCCGAAATTGATGAGCTGGAAAAACTGGAAGGAGTGCCCCGCGCCGGGAAAGACGTTGAAAAAGGCGCCGGAGCCGCTGCTGAAGGTATGGAAGACGAGGTCTGTGTTATGGGACTTAGAGTACTGGCACAAACTCGATACACCTCATTGCCTTGATCAAATGCACATCTCTAAGAATGTCCTTAAGGGCTTGCTCGCGACACTGATGAACATGCCGGATAAGACCAAGGATGGGCCGAAGGCAAGAAAAGACTTGCAAGAATTGAAAAATCAGGGAAGATCTGCACATGCCGCCCCATAAACAGTCAGGCGAGACAGAGATGGAGACAGAGGCGCGGGAGAAGAAGGGCAAGAAAATAAAGAAAGAGGATTATTGCCCCCCTTCTTGCTTCACCTTAAGTCAGGCTGAGATCGATCAATTCTTTAAGTGCCTTACCGGAGTCAAAATTAGTTCCGGTTACTATGGCAAGATAAGCATACATCTAGACACGGACAAGAAAAGGTTCAGCGGGATGAAGTCCCATGACTGTCATGTGATGATGACGCAGATACTACCTGTTGCCCTTGGAGGGATAATGGACAAGCACGTCCGTGACACGCTTATTGGTCTCTGCAACTTTTTCGACATCATCTCTCGAAAGTCAATCAGTCTGAAGCAGCTCCGAAGGCTACAGGAAGAGATCGTTGTGATACTGAATGAGCTTGAGATGTACTTCCCGCTCGCGTTCTTTGACGTGATGGTGCATTTGTGTGTCCATATTCTGGACGACATAATAGACTTGGGGCCATCATTTCTGCACAACATGATGCCATTTGAGAGGGTGAATGGGATCATCAAAGGATTCATTCGTAACATGTCCCGTCTGGATGGAAGCATCGTCCAGGGCTATCTGACACAAGAGTTCATCTCTTTCTACGAGAATTTTCTATATGGCGCAGACCAGCCGCCCGATGTTAGTGTTGGTTTGCCTGTTAACAAGCATGATGGGAGGCTCGAAGGATAAGGTCACTCCAACGGTCGCAGGGAACTGCACGTGGCATACTCAGATCGACGCAGCGACTTTGACATAGCAAACTTGGTAGTGCTACAACACCTAGACGAGGTAGATCCTTTCGTGGCACTACACAAAGAAATTATCACAAAGAAGTATCGTGACTGGGGGGTATGCAGGACGGACGCCGAAGTTACTAGAGAGCACAACTCCACTTTCCTGCATTGGTTCAAAGAGCATATTATTGCTAATCCCCTGGAGGAGGGCTCTAAGGACGGATTGCTCATATACGCCTTAGCACATGGCCCCTCGCCCAACCTCCTAACCTATCAGGCATACGATATCAATGGATACACGTTCTACACGGAGGCCAAAGATATGGACAGTGATGATCAGAACTCAGGGGTGACGATGGAATGCATGACCGGCAGCGACAACGGCGCAACTGAAGGATTTTACGGAAGGGTCGAGGAGATCTGGGAGCTTGACTACTCTGGACTGCACAACACGATGATGTTCCGTGTCAGATGGGCTAAGAATGTCGAAAGAGAAAACCGGCATTTCACTACCATGACTATAGCCGACGCCAAGAGCACTACCGTGAATGTTATCGCAAAAAATGAGCCATGGGTACACGCTAAGCACGTGAAACAATGCTTCTTAATAACCGACCCGTGCAATCCCAGCCGTGTTGTCATGAGGAGAGGCAAAAGGAACATCATTGGAATGGATGGAGTCGCCAACGAGGAAGACTACGATCAGTACGGCAACCCAATGAGGGAAGATGACGATGATGATGAAGTATACGTCAAAAGAAGAATCAATACTACATTACCTAAGAAAAATCGTACTCCATGGAAAAGGCGAAGTCACAATGAGGGGCTCAATTATTCTTCAACGAACAAGAAGGGAAATATGCTGACTCAAAAACAAAAACGTCAACGCTGAGAAACCGTATGTTATCGCGCTCCTCCTGTCTCTGCTAGCTAGGGTTCTTCGATTAATTTATTTAGGTTTTAGTTAGGGCAGTAGGTTAATTAGTTTGGACATGTGATGTTTTGGACATGTCATATTTGGAAAATGATGATTATGTGCAGGGTAAATGATCCGAGTGGCCTATGTTACATCGGAATGTTGATTCATTTCCGTTCCGGTGAATTTCAGGCACTCGATATGTCCATTTTTTAGCAAAGGTCATGCCGAATTTTTCCGTGAATTTTAGCATGATTTGTGCTAGATAGTAGGCATATCGAGTGCTGGGAGTTGTTGGGAAATGACATTCCGGCAAACATAGATTTCTTTTTTATGTCATTTCTCATTTTTTTCATACTTTTAGAATTAAACAAGAAGACTTAATCACAAGAAACATGTCGAACAACGAAGAAACTGGGCCTTCTGACTAAGATGCAGACAAGATGGATTATGAGGGTGAACAAGAGTACCTCGACTATTTGACTGCTAAGAAAGGTTTGCAGGTCGGCCTCGATGATGGTACTGACGCCGACATCGACACTGACGGCGCCGGCATCGATGGCAGCGCCGAGACCGATGGCGGCGCCGAGAACGGCGGGGAAGGTACCGGCGGGGAAGATACCGGCGAGGATGGTACCGGCGCCGATGCCGCTGCCGAAAGGAAGAAGCAAAGGATACGAAAACCTAACAAACTAGGGATTGGACGACTAGTGATCACAAAGATGGCACCTGGCAAGTTTGAGCCATTAGAGCCGGAAGAACCTCGCAAGTGCCATGGGAACCAAGTAGGATGCATCCTACGGGAATGTGCGAGCATCAACGACGATGACTTAAGGAGTAAAGAACATTTGATGCAGTTGCTCCTGACGAAGTTGCACAAGAGATTCAAGTTCCCCGACCGGGATGATAACATAGAAGAACCGTGAGATTCAAGTTCCCCGACCGGGATGATAACATAGAAGAACCGTGGGATGAAAAAGATTAACAATCACGCCATGGGCATGTTCAGCAATGATTTGGCCTCCTGGAAAGGGAGGGTGAAACGAGGTATTGAGGCTGAGGAACCCCTGTCCAAGATTCTGGAGGAAAATTCGACACTTGCGGTAGAGGAGTTCGAAAAGTTCAAGGACACTTGCGCTACCGAGGCATCCAAGGCTAAGGCTGCGAAATTCAAGAGCCTTCAGCAAAGGAACACAGGGAAGCATCGTCTCGGAAGCCATGGCTACCTCGGTAAAAGGCCCATATGGGATAATCAGGACGCGGAACGTGAAGCCGCGGGTCTCCTAGACCCCTTCGCGAAGTTCACCAACCCCTTGGAGCGTGACTTCATCAAGGCCCGCTACAAGTGGGACAAGGAAAATATGGTTTTTTACACGGACAAGATCACGAGGAAATTGATTAGACTACTGGTAATTATTATTTTACCACCTTACATTTAGCTCCATATCTAGTCGACTACACATTCCTAAATGGTTCACGCTCTTTTTGCAGGAGAAGCAACACCAGCTTGCAGCCGAAAGCCCTACTTCTCTGATGAGGCCCAAGTGGGACACCCCTCTCAACCGGGCCTTGAACGAACATAAGGGACTCCCTTTGGGCCAGCGGCCGCAATATGGTCGTGTGCACGGCGCTGGAGACGGCGCCACGTGGAAGGTGTTTTACAACGAGGGCCCGGAGACCAAGAAGCAAAAAAAGAAGTTTAGTTAGGAGGACATCGACATGAAGGTGAAGCTTGCGGTCGATAAAAAAGCAGCTGAGGACGCGAAAAAAGCAGCCAAGGAGAAAAATGAGTTGCTACTTCAAGCAGTCAATGCAGCTGTAACTGCCTGCAGAAATGATTTCACTACTAACTTGGTTCCAGCTATCATCAACTGGACGAAGGAAAATCCAGACAAGACGGTACATGATTTCCCATTGCCCAGTTTCGTCGGGAGCAACTCCATGAACAACAACACCACCGCACCATCACTTTCTTACGCAACCGGGCCTCCTCTCGCAGCTGCTCCTGCTCATAGCAGCTCGTCCTCAGTCTCTGGCGCGCTAGGTGGGCCTTCGTCTTTGGCTGAGCTCGACGCCATCATGGTAATTACATGTCGCACCAACATATATATATATATATATATATAATATTCCATTTTCGTTGCCTTTCGGATGTTTTACGCCACAGACATATGTGTTTGCAGGCCAAAGAAACCCCGTGCACCATACTCTACTTGATCAACGGCCAGAAGGTGGACGTGGGAAAGGGGATGATAATGAACCCCTTGCAACCCACGTTCCACAACCAGCCGATCCCCGCTGGGCACTTCAGGGCTAGCTTGTCTAGTGTGAAATCGGGGCACGAGCATTTGCCTCTTCTAGTACATCATGTGGGAGAGGACGACGAGACCCCGCCACGGATTGGAAACTGCAAGGGTTGGGTGCTGCTATGGCCGAAGAATCTTATTCGTCTAGAGCCGGCCGAGAGCACACCAATAACAACACATCAACAACCATGTGCGGAGACCACCACCCCGCCTACGCAATTACCAGCTCCTGTAGTGTCGGGTGAGAGCGGCGGACGACGTGATGAAGGGGGTGCAATAGTACTGGCTGATGTAATCGGTCCTGTAGAACATATAATGGATGATGAGACGGAGGTCGACCCAATGGGTTTCCTCAATACAAACGCGTATGACTGTGACATAGATATGATGAGTCAACCATATGACGAATCAGGCTATCAGCATGCTCATGAGGATATGGATGATATGCCTGGGCAGGAAGGTTGTAGCAGGGATTGCAAAAGGTCTCTCTTCATGAAATCCTCACAGGGTACGCCTGAAGATGCCGCCTCAACACAGGCTCAACTAGCCGGGCGCGGGGGTCGTACAGTACTTAGCCCGGGAACACTGGGGCAGGGGTTAAGGAAGGGTCTAGAAGGTGTGCCCAAGAAAAAGGAGAGGAAGAGATCGGGGAAGATAGCTGCCTCCAAACAAGCCAGAGCACATAGCAGCCAGACGATGGATTCCGAAGAGCATGTACCCGTGAAAGGTGCGGCCATGATCCATCTCACGGGCGAGCCGATGCAACCGCCGAAACCGCTAGAGGCACTATCAGGGGATCTCAGGAGACTGCACGACCATGTGCTGTCGACTGAGAAAAGCCTACTAGCCTCAAAGGATCCAGGATATCCGACATACGCGGCTCGTGTGCCTAAGGGGAAGTGCTACGTCGACACACGGCCCGCGGAGGTGTTCTTCCTGCGGTTTGACCATATGTTTGAGATGTTCCTGACAAGGCGGCTCGATTTTACAATCGCCTGCCTTTTTGCACTACATACACTAGTAGAAAAAGGGCCTTTAGTCCCGGTTCATAAGGGCCTTTAGTCCCGGTTCTGGAACCGGGACTAAAGGGTCGGTACTAATGCCTCTCCCTTTAGTCCCGGTTCAATCCAGAACCGGGACTAAAGGGCGCGGCCACGTGGAGCTCCACCTTTAGTCCCGGTTGGTGAGAAATTTTATGATTTTTTTTGAAAAAAAAATGAATTTTTTTTTGATTTTTTTTATTTTCAAATTTCTAAATTATTTTAACCTCTAGTCTGTAATCACCACCCCTCATCACTTCTCAATTTATCGTCTAATCACCCCTCATCATTCCAAATCATCTAACTTCCTGAACAGTCACCCATCCTCCCACTCCCCCAGCCTAAGCACGCTTAACTTCCGGGTTCTATTCTCCCTCACTCCAAGTCTGCACTTGTTGTTTTCCTGACAATACTAAGATGTCAATCCTATTAATGTTCAGGAATTTTGCTTGAGCATGAAGTGACACATTTCATAGTTTTATTTTGAAACTATTGTTTTAAAAAACAATAATTATTTAGTAACACTAATATTTCTTGAATAATTAGTTTGACCATTGTTTGACCATAGTTTGACCAGATTTGACCAAAATTGAAATAACTGGAATAATTATTTAGTAACACTAATATTCTAGAATAATTAGTTTGACCATTGTTTGACCACAGTTTGCCCACTGTTTGAATTTTTTTCACTCTTGATCTTAAAAGCCCCGTAACTTTTTCCTATTAGGTTTTTGAGGATTTTGAAAATGTTTAACGGGGTTCCCCCAGTTAAATTCGGGTGTAACTTTTCGAGTAGATGATTTTTCATATAAAAAACTTTTTCATCGAGTTAGTATGCAAAAGTTATGCCCATTTTTACAAATTTCAGAGAGATTTTGCAAATAAAGTCAAAATTCACATTTGCAAATTTTCCCAACAACTAGACCACATATCACATGGGAAACTTATTTTCTTTTATTTTTTTTGACATTTCCATCATTTTCTTTTATTTTTTTAAATTGAAAAGGCGATCCAGGGGGGGGTAGTGTTTGAAAATGGGACCTTTAGTACCGGTTCGTGGCACGAACCGGGACTAAAGATCTCAACCCCATTAGTCCTGGTTCGTGCCTCAAACCGGTACTAAAGGTCTAATCTTTAGTCCTGGTTTGAGCCACGAACCGGGACCAATGGTTGTGGGCCAGGAGCGAGGCCCATTGGTCCCGGTTCATCCCACCAACCGGGACCAAAAGGTCCAGATGAACCGGGACCAATGGCCCATGTGGCCCGGCCGGCCCCCTGGGCTCACGAACCGGGACCAATGCCCCCATTGGTCCCGGTTCTGGACTGAACCGGGACTAATGGGCTGACCCGGCCTGGACCAAAGCCCTGTTTTCTACTAGTAATATGAGCTCCGTCATGAAGAGAGAAGAAGTCTCACAAATCTGTGTGGCGGATCCATACTACATGCACAAGTCTTTCTTGAGTCTCGGCGACTTTGAGCGTGAAACTGCTAGGGACTACCTCCAAAATTTCATGGTACAGAACAAGGACCAGGAAATTGTCCTCCTGCCTTATCATCCAAAGTAAGTCAGTTCCGGACAACCCTTTCGTACATTTTAATCATTCCTTCTCGCTCATATGTTGAATAATTTGAGGTGTCTTTTCCCTGCATCAACGGGCGCGCTGTCCTTATCATTCTTTACCCACGAGTCTCCCACGCCGTGTATTTCGACCCTTCCAGAGACTACGAGAAAAAGGACTACACCCACATAATGAATATTCTATATGATGCTCTCCATGGCTTCAGCATTAGAGGTGGCCACATGCAGATCAGGAAACAAAGGAACAAGAAGATGGGTTTCACGCATAAAACTAACTTCTCCTGCACTCATGTCCCAAAACCAAGCAAGAAGGATGAATTCTACATCGTCCATCTCATGATTGAGTTCAGCACGGATCACCAAAAGCTTCGCATGACAAGCAGAAATGATGATCATATCCACAAGTGGCTAGAATCTCATGGAGAAGCGGATTATAAACTTAGAGATGACTTCTTTCGCATCCAAAGGGACATTGCGACGATCATCATGAAAGAAGTCGTCGATGAGAAGGGGATGTTCCACCACGGCCCTATATCGCGAGCTAGCGTCCGAACTTGCATAGGCATGCAACGTCAAGACCTCACGCCGTTCAAGAAGCTAGGGTCCATCCTCGATGATATGGAAGGATGGAACTTCTAGTGATTTACGATGACGATGATGATGATATGTGTCGGTTGAACTTGTATACTTTCTGTAGTGATGAAACTTTGTGATGTCCACGGTCCCTACCGAACTTGCGTAACGCTACTTTGTTTGTTTGGGTACGTTGACCTGCGTACCTCTAGTTAATTAGTTTACGTAGTGTATGTTGCAACTAGTTGCTAATTAACCCTTTCTTTTTCGTGCTGCTCTAATATATTTTGTTGCATATGATTGTACATCCTCTTGATGAACATGCATCTCTAACAGGTACCTAGTTTCTTAATGGCGAGATGGCGGTGCTATGTCGTGTACAAAGGGAAGGTTCCGGGGGTGTACATCGAGTGCCCTGAGTGTCAGGCGCAAGTGAATGGGGTCTCGGGCGCCAGCCATAAAGGCTTCAAAAGCAGATAAGAAGGAGAAGCTAGTTACTTGAGATTCATGCTAGCGCGAGAGAGGACTCGTAACCGCCGCCTCATGTACTACATAGTTCCGCTCTCACTCATAGTGATAGCTCTTTTCGCATATACCATTGTTTAGATGGATGACGTTGTAGTTGAAGTATTCGAGACTTGCATGTATCGCTATTTTTGAGACGATGACGAGATGCCACTTTGTATCGGATGATGATTATGATGAGACTATTTGTATGTATATGCTATGATTACATTTGTGGTCTCACAGCCATTGGCATGTGTATCATGATGATATTTGTATTTGCTAAAGATTCTTGTGTAAAGCCTGTTCAAATACAAAACAAATATGCAAAAAAAACTACTAAAATTAGCAGTAGCGAGTGTAGAAAAGTTAGCAGGAGCGCCACGATAGTAGTAGCGCGTCCAGGCAACACGCGCTAGAGCTATTAGCAGTAGCGAGCTTCCACGAAGAGCGCTGCTGCTACACTTGTATAGCAGTAGCGCCGGCGAGCACGCACTACTGCTACGTGTTAGCTGTAGCGCCTTATTAGTAGCGCTGGTCCCCGCGCTACTGATACACCTAAAACCTGCGCTGCTAGCCTTTTCCCTAGTAGTGATAGATTGTTCGCATGAGATTCATGCAACCATTGCTTTAGCTAGTCCTGAATATGTGCCTCACCCATGCTAGATATTGTCTTCTAGAGGGGCATGTAAGAGACACCATGCAAAAAGGTTATGTAAAAATGTTTTTAATAAATTCCTAGCATTCAAAGAAATGTTCGTGATATGTAAAAATATCCACATGTTTAATAAATATTTCATGAAGTTACTATGATGGCCTCATGCAACCTGCAAGCAACATATTCGATGTGGCATGTATTATATCATAACAGCAATAGTGGCGAGATGGCCAACATTTTTGGGCTTGTAAGCATAAGTGTGCATCAAACCGTCTTTTAGTTGATCTAACAAACAATATGTGTCAGACGATTACTATCACCTCGCACGTGGTCGAAGCGTGAGTGTAGAGCACTGAGTATAAAAGATAGGCTCGTTTCCAGCCCAAGAGTGACAGACGAAAAATGGGAGGAAGAACAACTTCTCATATAATTTTAGGTAGATAAATTAAGAAGGTAGATATTATATTATTTCTTTATTGGTTTTCCTTCCAAAAGAAATTGTCTAATCACGACAGTCATCTCATTCCAACCATTAGTTTTCTCGTTAACGGCAAAAACTTCAAGTAGAAACTCTATCGGAGACATCTCGTCCATTCAACCTAGTTTGGTCGCTTCACTAGTGTCACCGATCCTTCCCATTTCACTTCTTCTCTTTGCTGTTGAGCGTGTATCATATGCCTCCTAGGTACTTGTTCACAGGGAAAAGTTGCATTATATGCAAAGTTTGTTAACATGTTTGTAATCTCAACACTCATCATTCTTTTTTAGTGAAATTTTGAACATGTAAAAGGAATAATAAATAAATTCACTGATTTTCAGAAGTTGTTAGTAATGGACCACTGTCTTGCCTTCGCGTAGTAACATACACCATGGTGAGCTAGGGTGTACAACTGTTGCGTGTCAACTTTGTTCTCGCTACTTAGCAAACGTCATAGCAAAGGGAATGTAATGGTATGGCATTTAGACCTCATCACACAAACATTGATTGTTCTATCATAGCATACACGCTTTCTCACAACCGGGTGTAACTGAAAGTCTTAAGATAGAGGAGGCCATGTGAAAACGTCCCCATATAAGGTTCCCAGACTATACGTAGAACATATAGGAAAGTTAGTTGTTTCTAGAACAAACATTATTCACATGTCAAATCATGTCGCTGCTATATTTCGAAATGTAGGGAGAACATATCAGAACGAAAGTCATGTTATCATGGAATGTGCTCTTGGTTGCATAGCTAACTTTTCATATAATGTGATGGTAGTATGGGATTTATACCTCATCATACAAACATTGACAGTTCTATCATAGCTTAAACGGTTTCTGACCATCAGGTGTAACTCGAACTCTTAAGATAGAGTGGCAGTATCATGATTGTTATATTGTAGAGAACAAGCAAAGAGAAGAAATTTGCCATAATGTCGTAATATTGTATAACTTCAGTGCTATAAAACATAGTTACATTTGTATTGGTTTAAAACTACTTCTTTGATTATTAATACTAATATTGTTCATGAAAGGTGAGCTTAGCCGCTAGTTTGCTTCCTTAAATGTTTGTTCACGTAATTTTAAATAAATGTTCTACAATTCAGAAAATGATAATGACATCTAATAAATGTTCAAACATTCAAAAAATAAGTTCATGCCATTTATTAGAAATTGTTCATTGAATGAAAATTTTATTCACATAATTGTACCAAAAATATTTCATTCATTTTTTTATGAAATTTAAAAAATGTCCACACATTTAAAAAAATATTCCTCCCATTTATTCAAAAAACAAGAAATGTAAAAGTTTCCTGAGCGTAATATTTGAATAAGTTCCAACCATTAAAAACTCATTATATTTAAAAATAGTGATTTTTTTAATACATATGTTCATGAAGTTAGTATGATTGCCTCCTACTAATAGAGGTTGTTTTGTTTGTGCATTTACTTCCTTTTTATGGACATGTTCTCGAACTAGTTGACTGGGTATTCTTCTCCTTCGGAGGCTTTGCAGTTGTAGGCTTGTGTGTTTTTGTTATTTTTCTCTCTTTAACGATTTTAGGCCTATGATTCCCTCTTAGTTTTTTTATCTGCTTTTCTAGTGAAGCCAGTGCCTTCATGATAACCTGCACCATTATAAGTAGCAGGTGCATTACCATATACATTCTCAAATGCCATAGGCGTGACATCTCCTGTCCCTAGATCAATGGATGAATTCATCTTATGACATATAAAAACTAGAGAAAGATAGATTGTAGTCATGATTTTTTTACTGGACCATCTTTGTAAGGTAACCTTTCCTTTATCCCAGCAGTATATTCTATAATCCCTTCTTTTTCTCTTCATTGAGTTTATGCATGGAGGCTATCTCTGTTCTTTTTTCACAACTGTTGGATGTAGAAGATGCTTTTTTATTGGACCATCTTTGTAACACAACTTTTCCTCTTATCCTGGCCGTCAATTCTACGATCGAACAATTCAATTAACATTGATGATGTGGATTAATGAGACAGTTAGAAAGGTGCCTCCAATTAGTAAATACTAGTCGTCAACCCGTGCGCTTGCACGGGCTAGTAAGCTTAGTAAGTCATGTATAGTTTTATGCATGAATATTAAAAATCCATGAATTAGTTTTTTGTAGATGAATATAGTGAATTATTTTAGTAGATGAATATAGTGAAAAGTGCTTTTGGAGGACGACCTCAAGGGAGCCTATTAGTTTTTTCACCAAAAATGTTTTGCTAGGATTCTTTCTCTTCTTTCCGTAGTATATGTACCTATGAAATTTTATCAATGGATATTTTCATATATACCATATACACAAGAAAGACAAATACTTACACCAAAATGGACTTCTTTCTGTTGTTGCATTTGGGCTAGAATTTTTGTCCTTTTTGCATACTGTATGAATGATTGTATTGTTTTTATTAAACTTTGCATATATATACATAACATTTATATGTATTTGTAAAAAAATCAACTTTTAAATAGTACGTATATCTATTTTTTGGGCGGTTTCTATCTCCCCCTGAATTTGTCTGCAGAAACATGGAGCTAACTCTATATCTTCTAAATGGAAGATCTATTCGTATTCACTTTTGGTTTTATATAATACATGAAGTCATCTGCCGGCGCATCTTACCTATGACCTTCCTTCCAAGTTTGCTAAACTTGTGTTCCTTCTCTATAAGTTTAATCTGTTAGTGAAGTAAAAAAATAAGGACATGCGAAGATCACAATCCGAACAATAGGTGTAGAGGATTAAAGTATATACGATAAGCCAATGCATGAGAAAAAAGATGCTTGCAGGTCCTGATGCAAAATTATAAACCCGTGATTACTGTCCGAAGACCATAATTAAACTCTTCTTAGCATGACAGGAAAGGTATCTTGGTAGATTGAAATGCTTCTCTGCTCCTTATTACCACGTGGCAACTGAAATTTGTTTGATGTACACGCAGTTTCTGGAAGAACTATACTGACCAATTGACAACGAAAAAGTTATGGGGTATTTAGGAACAACTCCGCCTTTTTATGGAGAGAAAAAAATCGAAAAAAGGAACATACCTGAATTTTCATAAGAGAAGTATAGAGAGGCAGGGAACTAATATATTTTTATGGGCTGAGACAACGACGGACAACTGGGCTACGGATGGCCTTGTTGCCTAGTGGCATATATCACATATATGTATCAAAGAATACAGTCACCAAAAAGGGCTACCAAGTAAATAAAGAATCTCTACGTACACATAGATTATGGATGCTACTATAGTTGTACGACATTAGACTTAAGAGGTCACACTCATGCATCTGTGATATTTATGCCCATGCATGCAACCATGAAATTGGATCTTAATCTCGGGCTGACTGCTGACATGCAAGTTAATGTACTCGGTTCTGAACACATAATACAATAAGCAAATACGGGCGCTGCAGCTGCCGCAAATCCATCTTGTAAAACATAGCGCATAGAATGGACAGAAATCAGAGAGGGTGGGATGAGAGGAACAGCAGGGAAACAAACCAATATGGGAAAAGGTAGCGAGAGGAGCACACGGTCGCTGGATGACCTGAAGGCATGATCGATTCAGGAGATGTGTGATGGGAGCTACTTCCAGGGGAGATTGTCTTGAGAAAGGACACGGGCTTGGGCTGAACTCAGCTACTTGAGGAGGAAGGGCAGCGTCTGACAATCGTGCTCTCCAGCGATTTATTATCATGGTTTCCAATCATACGCTCTCGCCTTCTATATATAATATGATTTTTTTCTGGCAAATTACTGTGTGCTGCAACAAACAGATGATAAAAAATATATCTTGCAAACCTAATTAGATAGCTATGTCAAATGATAATCAAAATTGAAATCTGAAGCATCCATGAATATATCCAGACCTTTGCAGAACAACATAATTCAGTGGCACACATTGTGAGGCTTGCAAATATCTGAATCACATAAACAAAAGGAAGCAAACACTCACGTATGTATCTTTGGTAGTTAGTGAATGCATAGCTAAAACTCCCATATTCAAATGCTTCAGAACCTACAACTACGATAGTGACTAAATCTGGCATCCATGTTGTCAGAAATTACTGTTTTTAAATATTGTACTGAGCACTCATGTTAATACGGGCAAAATGTACTAATCATATCAGACATGTCTCTATCATTGCATGGATGCCTCACGGCATCCCTTTCTTGCTATAGCCAGTCCTTTTTCTCGTTGAGACAAAGGAGGCAGCCGATGCTTCCAAACCAAGATCCATAGGACTAAAAAAAAAATTCTCAAGGTTGTCTTTGTAAGACATTATTAACTGAGTGTTCTTATTTTTGGGAAAAAAGAACTAACTCAAGGCATACAACAAAGTGGACAACTCATATATGATTGTTCTCACAGGAAGCATCAGACAATGTAGCCATGCAGATTACATGAAGAATAAAGTAAGTATAGGGAAGAAGAGTATAGAATGGGATGACTTACAGCTGCTTTCCTCCAAAATTCCTCTTCTATGCTTTGATCCAATTTGTTCCTTTCATTACGTAGATGCGTCTCAAGAAGTCTAATTCTTTTCTCATCTACATGGAGGTAGCCAGACAGCAGCCAATCGCCTGGGTGGTTGCCGCCACATTGTGGAGAGTTCATGGGGAGGAGAAGACGTCGCCCCCTAGCAGTTCAGATTTAACACCGGCCAGGTTAGCTAGAGTTTTTTTATGGGCACAGTGGTAAGCGTCCTGAAAATTAGCCGCGGAGATCACGTACAGATCAAATTGCGTGAGATTAACCGCGGGGAGGAATCTGAAGGGATGGAGGAATTGGTCCTTGCCGATGGAGAACATCTTGAGTATGACTCATCTATCTCTTCCTTCCCCTCAGCTCAGCTCCAGCTATCCATCACTGCAACTGGGCTGATGGGAGGTAAGGCTCAATGTGAGATCATGGTCGCCGCCAGGGAAGCTTCGGCTTATGAGATCACGGTCGCCGCTTGGGATGGCTTAACTTTTTAGATCGGAAGTTTTTTTCTTTTGAGTTCGGGGGTGTTTTTTCCTTTGAACCGCCGGTGATGGCTCAGCCTTTTAGATCGGGAGTGTTTTTATTTTCAAAGAGAGAGATATATTGGAAGGAGAGGAAGGAGGGTGTGGTGACAGATAGGTAGAGCGCATATTCTAATCTTCAGATCCTCTACTCATCTGACGGCTCTCGTAATTTAGAGGGAATTTCAGATCAACGTGGTATCTTTAGAGAGTTAACGGAAGATCTAGACCGTAATAATTCGGTCCCATCAGATAAACGGCTCCTAATTACTAATTAACATGGGAATTTTTTGGAAGTCACAAATTAGTATAGGTATAGATAGATAGATAGATAGATAGATAGATAGATAGATAGATAGATATAGATAGATAGATAGATAGATAGATAGATAGATAGATAGATATAGATAGATAGATAGATAGATAGATAGATAGATAGATAGATAAGATATAAGATTGCAGTTTTAAGTGTGAAGTCAAGCGGCCTATCCAAAATTATCAAAACAAGATAGGTGGTGCCGGGAAAAATGTATATTCACTTTGTTGTACAAATGTAATGGACCAGCATTTGCATATTCAGCATGAAAAAATTCAACTTCCGGAAGAGGTACAAGTACATAAGAGAATTTCATAAGCATATCTTTTATGTCACATAGCATATCTTGATTACCAATGTTGACCAAACAAATGTATCATTGATAAAGAGAGATTTCGTGAGTAGTCAAAGTCCAAGTATAGTAGACCCGCAAAAAAAAAGAAGTCCAAGTATAGTATGCCGGTAATAGAAGGATTTGTACTACTAATTTAATTCTACACTAATTATGATATGATGCTTAGGACCTGACTCGTACAGTTATGTACACGTAAATGACTTCAAAAAGAATGGGTACACCTAGCAAAAAGGGTACACCTAGCAAAAAGGGTGTTCTGTACTAGTGCCTTCAATAACATAGAGCTTACATGTATAATTTTTTTTAAAATATTTCTTAATTTTTTCATGATATTTGAAAAATGTCCACAAGTTTACATTGTGTTCCTCGCTTTTTTTAGCAAAACATGAAATGTACAAATTTAGTTTGCATAATATTTCATTAAATTCCTACCATTAAAAAATGTTCATGAAATTTAAAATGTTATTCACGTAATTGTACAAAAACTATATATTCAAAAAATTGTTTATGAAATATTTGAAATGTCCACACCTTTAAAAACATTCCTCCTTTTTTTAAGAAAACATAAATTAAATGTAAAAGTTTATCAGTGTAAATATTCGATCCCACATATATTATTCGGCCCTATCTCCACTCTGGATGAAACCCTAGCTGCACTCCAGTCCACTCCCCTACCCTCCACTTCCCTCCGCCCACAAGCTTACTTCGTGTGATCTTTGTCCGTCTTCGACATGGCAGGTAGCGGATCCGAGTCTTATACCTCCTGATTCGCTGACTGTTGGGAACTCATCCCACGAGAACCCGAGGAGGAGATGGCGGTCCGCGTTGCGCTGCGCCACTCACGGGAGGAGGCTGCCCAACAACGGTCAGACTCGATCCAGCGGGAATCCATTGCGTCCTCCCAAATGACGCATGGATCCGACGTGAGGCGCTTCGTCGTTGCCTTGTTGGAGGCAGTGTAGTCCGTCTGGTGTCTGAACACCGTGATGGAGGTGCTTATCAATTTGGTACCAACTTAACATTTCTCTAAATAGAAGGTTAGGTGGAATGCGTGCCATATGCGATAGTTTCTTATTCTTTAGAAAAAGATGTGTTAGTTTAGGTGGTTAAAGATGGTGGGTTGCCTTAATTTTGTAGTAGTGAGCTTCAATGCGCATGACTAGATATATGTCAGAAAGGCCGAGGGCTCGTGTACCAAATGTCAAAGCAGATCGCACGGTCAGAAAACATTTCCTTCGCTACTTTGTTGTTTACCATTCTTCTTAAACAATTTGGTAATTTGTGTATGCTTCAAGACGAGTACCTGATCTATGTTAAAAAGGACGAGGGCTTGCGTATCAGATCTTAAAGAAGATCACAAGGTTAGAAAACATTCTCTTTCACAACTTTTCGGTTTTAACATTCTTAAACAATTTGGTAATTTTGTATGCCTCTCAAGACATGTCGTGTACCAGAAAATTGAAACTAATGCATCCAAGTAAAGCAAACAAATCTCTCAGTCCTTTTACACCAGGCAACGTGATTTCCAATCTCGACTGCAATTGGAATTGTATCTTCTTCTCTAGTTAAGATCTAAAAAATGTTTAAAAGAGAGGCTCGTTTCCAGCCCTAGAGTTATAGAGGAAAAACCGGTGCAAGAAAAATTTCTCTAATATTAGGTAGATAAATTAAATAGGTAGAGATTAAATTATTTCCTTATCTGTTTTTCTACTGAAGAGAAATAGTCTAATCGGGGTTGCCATATGATTCCATTCGTATATTTTCTCATGGGCGTCAAACACTTCAGGTAGAAACCCTAGATGGCACAACTCTCTCATGGAATCTAGTTTTATGTCCATACAATTCAAAAGTGTTAATGATATCTAAATGGTGTTTACACTTCCAAAAAATAAGTTCATGGCATTTACTATAAAGTGTTCATGAAATTGAAAATTTTAGGTGCATAAATCTAAAACAATTATATGATTTGAAAAATTGTTTATCCATTGTTTTTAAACATGAAATGTAAAATTTTGTCCGTATGAATATTTAGAAAGAGTCACATACTTAACAAAGATGTTCATGAAGTTGGTATGATGGGTCCTACTGATGGAGGTTGGTTCATTCGTGCAGTTACTCCCTTCTTACGGACATATTTTCTATGATCAGTTGATTGAGTATTCTTCTGCTTGGGAGCCTTTGCAGTTCTACATTTCTTTGCTTTGGTTATTTTCTATGTTTACAAACCTTAGGCATGTGCTTGGTCCTCTTAGGTTCTTTATGTGTTTTTCTAGCTAAGCCAATACCTTGAGCCGGACTAGCATCATTGCTAACAGCTTGTGAATTACTAGATACCATTTCAAATGGTATAGGCGTGACATCTCTTGTCCCAATCTCAATTGATGAATTCATCTTAGATGGCATGGAAAAACTTGAGAAACATAGAATGTTGCATGTGATTCATGCAACCATTGCTCTAGCCAGTCCTGAATGTGCTCCTCAAAGATTCTACCTATTGTCTTCTACAGGGGTAGGCTTAATGAAGCACGGTCTTATTTACGCTCCCAGTTGTGTTCACCTGTAAAAAATGATTAATAGAGACAGCATGCAAAAATGTTATATAATATTGAGAAGAGCAATGACTGTAGTAAACCTCAGGTAGAAACCCTAGATGGCAGAAATCTCTCATGGAACCTAGTTTTATGCCATTTCCCTATTGCCGCCACCACTTCCCATGTCACTTATTCTCCTTGTTATTGAGCTTGCAACGTCTTGCTCATGTTACTACTTCATGGGAATTCACTGCCTTTTGTTCTAAGGAAGTTAACTTGTCTATAATTTCATCACTTTTTTGCGTCCCTTTATGGGCTTGTAAGCATAAGTGTGCACCATACCGTCTTTTAGTCGATCTAAACAAAAATACGTGGTCAAAGCGTGTGTGTAGAGCACTGATTATAAAACATAGGCTCGTTTCCAGCCCAAGAGTGACAGATGAAAAATGGGAGGAAGAAAAATGTCTCATATAATTTTAGGTAGATAAATTAAGAAGGTAGATATTATATGATTTCCTTATTGATTTTTCTACCAAAACAAATGGTTTAATCCCAACAGCCATCTCATTCGAACCATCAGTTTTCTCATTGATGGGAAAAACTTCAAGTAGAAACTCTATCCAAGACAACTTGTCGGAGTAATGGGCCACGGGTAGGCTAACCCGAGGCCCAGAACCTTTCAAAACATCAGGGCTGACTGCGCCCCTCAAGACACCAGGATGGAGAGCCGTCTTCTGGAGGCCGGCTAAAGGAACAGCCGACTGCCCGCATGCGGCCGAGTCCTAGAGGCGAGGTCAAGACGGGCCGACTCCCGCCTGGCGGCTCCCAGAGAAGCCGGCCCCGGGGAGTCGGCCCACGACACCAACATAGCCCGTGCCCTCGTAAGGGGGGATGGGACGGGGAGTTTCAACAGTAAAGCCCACTCCCTCCCCTTTTCATGGGATGGCTAGGCCACAGTGCGCCGTACCAGTGGAGATCTCCGTCCGGCGAGGAACTGTTGTCGTGCCATCCCTAACATCAGCAACAGTGGGCGGAGTCCCGCACCCACGACGGCCTGTCGGTACGGTCCACGGATGATGGGCCCTACCGGTCAGCGAGAGTCCAGAAGACAGCAAGAGCGCCACCAGTCGGACCCGGAGGGAGCCGGCCCCCGGAAGTCGGCTGCCCCTCCCACGGGTCCCACGCGCCATTAACTAGACGAGACGGGGAGTGGCTACAGTAATCGCCCGCCAGGTAGCAGGGTTGTAGCCACGACCCCATGACCAAGCCTGCGTCATTAGAAGCACGGTACAGTAATCGGCAGCCGGCAAGACCCGCAAACGGCGGGTACGGCCTGCTGGCTCCGTACCAGACCAGTCGGCGGGGTCCACCAGCCTGCGGGCCCCGACAGTCGGCGGAGAAGCCGACAGGCAAAGAGACCGACGGCTGGGCCCTAGGCCCAGTCGGTTTACCATTGTACCCCTGGGGTAGGCCTATATAAACCCCCCAGGGCACCCATGCAAAGGGTTCCGATCCATTAGAACTAGACCAAACCTTAGAGAAGGGGGAGAGCTGGCCTAGTCTCCTCCTGTCCACAGATACAGCTCAAGGAGCACCATTGTACTCACTTTTGCCTTAGTGATCATGCGGAGACCCCGCAAAGCAGGACTAGGAGTGTTATCTCCTAGGAGAGCCCCGAACCTGGGTAAAGTCCGCCGGTGTTCGTGTCTACGCCTCATCCCGTTTCCAGGCACCGGCGATGTTCTACTCGCCCCCACCATGATAATCCATCCATTGGCATATGTCGCACCCAACCCCCGACATTTGGCGCCCATCGTGGGGCCTGGTGCACCGTCGTCCGGAGACCTATTCTGGACGGGAACCCTTTTCCTCCCTGGCGAGCGCAGCCAGCCCGGCACGCCAGACGGAGTCTGCGCCGACGCGCTGCATGGCGCTGAAATCGCCTGCGCGGCCAGTTGACTCGCCGATCTTGTAGGCGAGGTCCGCCTCTCCGACGAGCCCGCATCCGACGCGGGCACAGGCGGCCCCGAGAGCGTCCTCGTGGGCCTCCTCGATCAACTTCACATCGCCAGCGAGCCAGCTGGGGACTTGGAGTCCATAGGCTCCACTGATCCAATGTTGGTCGACTCTGACACCGTGTCGCTTGACACGTTCCCCTCCAACGTGGTGGTCTACGACAAGCCGCTTCCTCGCGCAGAGAGCGACGGAATCACCGTCACGGAAGTGCTTGTCATCGATCATGGCGAGCACTCCGGCGGGGGTGATTATGACCCGCTCCACGCGGCGCTGCGAGACCTGGCAGCGCCCATCCCTGAAGATGCCGATGCCAAGACACTGGAGGCATGCCGCCTTCAGCTAGTCGAAGGCGCCAAAAAGCTGTCCAGCATGAGACGCCTGTTAGAAGCCTACCAGCGCGAGATGGACCGCACGGTCGGCGGCACGCCGGCTCCAGCTGGGCCTAGCCGCCTTGGCACGGTCCAGCAGCGCGGTGCGGCTATCGCCGATCTGTTCGGGGCGAATCGCCCCGTCTACGCTACACCTGCGGAGAATATTCGAGCCGCCCAGGCGGCGGCGGACAAGCTGGACAAGTTCGAGGGCGAAGAGTGTCGCCTGATGACGGAGCTCGTCCAGCGACTCCTTGACGCGGCTGCTGAGCAGAACGAGGTCGGCTGCCACACTGATGCGCCACGCCGACGGAATGAAAACCTGCTTCCGCGCCGAGACCAAGGCGCGGAGTCTCGGACGCCGACAGGCGGCGTCCGCGAAAGAAATGACAAGGAGTCGGCTGCCAGCCATAGTCGGACTCGCATCACCATAGAGTGTGACCGAGACGGCCGCCCAAGAACGGTGGAACGATGGGACGACTGTCCGCCTCCTCCCCCTCGGAGGGAAAGGCGAGTCTCCCCGCCGCCTGTTGATCACCTGACGCTCGGCGACACCCTTGGCCGCCGAGAGGGAGTCGGTGACAACGACTCCCGCCATCGGATCGACCATCTCCACCGATCCCTGGCGCTTGAGGAAGAAGATGAGTTGGGTCCACTGTGCTTTGGCCCCCGCATCCGAGACGAGCCCTTCCCCAAAGGGTTCACGCTCCCCAGAGACACACCCAAGTACACCGGCTCCGTGAAGCCGGAGGACTGGCTGGTCGACTACTCTACGGCCGTCAGGATAGCAAACGGCAACAAGCGTGTTGCTATGAAGTACGTTCCACTCATGCTCCAGGGCACGGCTCGGACGTGGCTGAATAGCTTAAGGCCCCACAGCATCAACAGTTGGGTCGACTTCACCGACGCCTTCATCCGCAACTTCACCAGCACGTACAAGCGACCTCCCAAGCCCCGCCAGCTCTCCTTGTGCATGCAAGGCCCCAGTGAGTCAACTCGCGACTACCTTACACGTTGGGCCGAGCTCCGCAACTCTTGAGAGGGCGTGCACGAGGTGCAGGCTATTGGGTACTTCACTGCAGGATGCCGAGAGGGCACCCTCCTCAAGCACAGGCTTCTCTGCGATGAGCCGGAAACCCTCGACGAGCTGCTAATCATAGCAGACAAATACGCCATAGCCGATTCCTCCATGAAGACGGAGATTCAATTCAGCACAACCGGCAAAGTAGCTCCTCAGGCTCCCCGAACCCCAGCCGGAGACACCAGTCGGCGTCAACAGCAGAACGACCACAAGCGTAAAGCCCCCCCCCCCCCCCCCCGCCGACTTCCACCAGTCGGCAGGTGGCAACAGTTGAAGACCAACAGCCGGAAGGGCAGCCTCTGCTCAGACGTCAGAAGGGCGGCAAGTCCAACTGGCAGCCGGCTTTCTCATATGAGCAGACTCTGGATGGACCCTGCAAGTTCCACAGTGGCGCGAAGCCATCCAACCACACCACTCAGAAATGCCACTGGCTCACCAGGATCGCCAAGGGAGACGGCCTTGTGCCTCCCCCGCCTGCTGGGCAGCCGCCTCCCCCTCCGCCCAAGCAGCCGGCGGTCAGGCCAGTCGGCGCAGTGCAAGACGAGTACCCAGAAGAGTAGGGAGCATATGTCGTGTTCACTAGTGTGGTCGACGATCGACGCAGTAGACGGTTGCAGCAGCAGGAGGTGAATGCAGTAGCAACTGACTCCCCAGAGTTCATGCACTGGTCTGAGAAGCCCATCAGCTGGAGTCGGGTTGACCACCCCGAAGTAATGCCCAGACCCGGCTCCTATGCTTTTGTTTTGGACGCCACCTTGGCCACGGACAAGCGAGCTGCTCGTTTTTACAGAGACCTGATAGACGGCGGCAGCAACATCAACATCTTGTAGAAAGACACCATGGAGAAGTTGGGAATCAGGCAGAGGCAACTGCAGTCCAGCCGGACGGTGTTCCACGGCATAGTCCCTGGCCTTTCCTGCTCGCCAATCGGCAAGATCTTGATCGACGTCCTCTTAAGAGACAAAGATCATTTCCGCCGCCAGTCTATATGGTTCGAGGTGGTGGACCTAGAGAGCCCATACCATGCACTGCTTGGCCGGCCATCCCTGGCCAAGTTCATGGCCGTCCCCCACTATGCCTACCTCAAAATGAAGATGCTGAGTTCCAAAGGGATTCTTACCATAACTAGCGACTAGAAGAAGTCGTCCGCCTGCGCATCAGAGAGCAGTCGGCTGGCCGAGTCCCTCATGATCGCAGCTGAGAAGCGGCTGCTAGATCGAGTTGTGGCAATGGCAAGCAAGCAGCCAGAGATGTCGCCTGATCCCAAGGAGTCGGAAGCTGAGGGCTCGTTCAAGACGGCCAAGGAAACAAAGAAGATACCTTTGGACCCGGAGCACCCAGAGAGGTATGCTGTCGTAGGAGCCCACCTCGACAGCAAATAGCGAGGTGAGCTCGTCGATTTCCTCCGTGAGAATCGAGATATCTTCGCATGGTCCCCCAAGGACATGCCAGGTGTCGGTGTCAAAACCGGCGGATCTCGGGTAGGGGGTCCCGCACTGTGCGTCTAGGCGGATGGTAACAGGAGGCAGGGCACACGATGTTTTACCCAAGTTCGGGCCCTCTTGATGGAGGTAAAACCCTACATCCTCCTTGATTAATATTGATGATATGGGTAGTACAAGAGTAGATCTACCACGAGATCAGAGAGGCTAAACCCTAGAAGCTAGCCTATGGTATGATTGTTGTTCGTCCTATGGACTAAAACCCCCCGGTTTATATAGACACCGGAGAGGGCTAGGGTTACACAGAGTCGGTTACAATGGTAGGAGATCTACATATCCGTATCACCAAGCTTGCCTTCCACGCCAAGAAAAGTCCCTTCCGGACATGGGAAGAAGTCTTCAATCTTGTATCTTCATAGTCCAGGAGTCCGGCCGAAGGTATAGTCCGGCTATCCGGACACCCCCTAATCCAGGACTCCCTCAGTAGCCCCCGAACCAGGCTTCAATGACGATGAGTCCGGCGCGCAGATTGTCTTCGGCATTGCAAGGCGGGTTCCTCCTCCAAGTACTTCATAGAAGATTTTCAACACAAAGGTAGTGTCCGGCTCTGCAAACTAAGTTTCCACATATTGCCATAGAGAGAATAATATTTACACAAATCTAATCTACTGACGTATTCCATAGCGTGACATCACACCATGGCCAAGTATTTATTCGAATCGTTTTACTGTTCCACCTCAGCGCGTTTAGTGAGGCGGTTTCCTTGGCACGTCTTGTCAAAGCAGAGATCGTGTCCCCTTATTCCGGGATTCTCATCAATACGGGCGTGGGTAACCCAACCGCGCCATTGATTACGGCGCTTGGGAGATAAGCGAGTTTTACCAGGCTGGTGGGGACGCATAGTCGCGTCCGCCCATATAAGGGGATAAGGATCCACCTTTTCATCCACGCCTTCTTCCTCCTTTGCCTATCCATTTCTGCGCACTCGAGCTCCAGTGCCCAAGTCTGCACACCCCACCTCAACCTTCTCCAGCCATGTCCGGAGCGGGAGGCAAGTGGATGGTCTCCTCTGTTACGGAGGGACACATCAAAAAACTGAGGAAGGCGGGATACTTGTCTAACAACATTGCGCACCAGCTTCCCAAAGAGGGGCAGCTCATCCCCACCCCTAGGCCCCATGAGCGGGTGGTGTTCCTCCCCCATTTCCTCTGCGGACTGGTCTTCCCTCTCCACCCATTTGTCCGGGGGCTCATGTTCTACTATGGCTTGGATTTCCACGATCTGGCCCCGAACTTTGTCCTCAACATCTCGGCGTTTATCGTCGTGTGCGAGGCTTTCTTCTGCATCCGCCCCCATTTCGGCCTATGGCTCAAGACTTTCAATGTCAAGCCGAAGGTGGTGCGCGGCACCCAGGCGGAGTGTGGAGGCGCCATGGTGGGCAAGATGCCCAACGTCCTATGGCTCGAGGGCTCCTTCGTGGAGTCCCTAAAGGGGTGGCAATCGGGGTGGTTTTACATCACCGAGCCGCGCGACCCTGAATGGGTCGCAGCCCCCGAGTTCCGATCTGGACCCCCTACGCGGCTCGCCTCCTGGAAAGAGACGGGCCTGTCATGGGGTAAAAAAGGAGAGCTGACCGGACTCGAAACATGTGTCCAAACCCTGGTGGACAAGAAGCTCAAACTTGTCAACGTAGTCCAGGTTATGGTCATCCGCCGGATCCTCCCGTGTCAACAACGGGCTTTCAACCTGTGGGAGTTCGACCCGGCGCGGCACCGAACTCTGAGCAGGCTCTTCGACATGACATACGAAGATGCCTGGAAGGTGCTTTTCAAGGGCACCGAGGCCCCCGCATCCGCTACCGAGGATCACGGATTCAGCATGCAGCGTCACGCTCGTGCGGTAAGCTGTTTTTACCTTTTATAGGGTGTTAGTTTTTCATAGTTTGACTCCATGCGGGATCTAAGCTCCCTTACATTTGATAGGATTGGCAGGAGACGTCCGGATAGATCAACTGTCCGGCTCCTTTGCCCGAAGGCCTAGCGGACGCTCGCTTGGCAAAGCTCCTGGTTCCGGCACCCTATGTGGTGCCGGAGAAGAAGGCCAAGAAGAAGGCCACGGGGACTCGAAAGAGTGCCCGGCGCCAAGAGGTGTTGGATTCATCATCCGATGACTCCAAGGCGCACTCCTCCCATGAAGACGAGGAGGAGGAATAAGAGACCTCTCCCCCTCCAGCGGGGGGAGGGAAGAAAAGGAAGGCCGCCCCAACTGGGGAGGCCGAAGGGTCTAAGAAGGGGAACACCCCTCCTCCGGACTACTCCACCAACACCGACGATGGCAAAGAGGAGTGGCCACACAGGGCCAAGCCCCTGGCGAGATCGTAAGTATCCGGATACGAGAGTGATTCATAGTATTCCCCCATTGCACAACTTTTCCTTATGTCGAACACGTTTATGCAGTCCACCCAAAGACCGGCTCGACGTGTCGTCCAGCGGTTCCCTGGATTCGTCGGACGTGAATTCGCTTCCGACGGCTACCTCCGCCCATCCTACGGACGATGCTGCTGTGGCGTCCCAACATGTTCCAAGCCAGGAGGAGGTGGTCCTGGAGGCGCCGCAAGGCGACCTCCCGGACTCCAGGCGTAAAGGGGAAAGAACTCCCAAGGGGTCCAAGTCCGGCCTTGAGCCGGACACCGCGCCGGAACCTTCAACGGTTCCGGACTCCGGTAGGCAGCCTCCTTCCAAGAGGAGCAAGCCTACCGAGCCGGCGACCTCCGTCCAACCGGAGGCACCGGACAATTTGCTGGAGGTGCTTAACGACGCCTCCATCGACGAGGAGCACCGCACTATTATGATTGCGGTGATCCAAAAGGTTCAGTCTGCCAAGAGCGGACTGACTGAAGCCTGTGCCAGCCTTCTAACAGGCTTTGAGGTAAGTAAAGAATATGTAAAAATATTGCCGCATAGACAGTAGCCCCTGATGCTCTGTTCGGCGTTCGGAAAGAAAAGCCGAACAGAGGATCTAATAACATTCGCAGGAGTCTAACATAATCAAGTCAATATGCGTATGCAGGCTTCGTTGCTGGCCTCCTCCACACTGACTGCGGAGGTGGATACGCTGAAGCAAAACCTCGCGCGGTCCGAGAACGAGCTCGGCCATGCCAAGAGGCAACTCGAGGAGAAGGAAGGTAAGTAATACCTTGCGCAAGTATATAGAGAAGATGTGGTTGCAAAAATGACAGGATCAACGTGCTATTATAGGGGCCACGACCGAGGTGGCAACCCTTAAGAAAGCGCTGTCCGAGGCCGAAAACAGAGCGGCCGCGGAACGTACAGAGAGAGGGAAGCAGGAGGCGCGGGTGGAGGAGGTGCAGAAAGAGCTCCAGGCTCTCGTGAAAAAACACGAGAGTTTGGAGCTTGACTCGAAGACGCAAGCGTCCGAGCTTGCGGTAGCCCTCGAAAGCGCGAAGTCTGCCAAGGCCGAAGCCTAGAAAGCCCTCCAAGAAATTGGAGATATGAAGAAGATAGCGGCGGGTAAGGCATTCATTATGCAAAGCAAGCACGTGAAAGTGAATTACTTGTTACTTACCCGAGTCCGGGGCTCTCCAGGAGCATTCACAGATTTGCCCCGTAGTGCGTCTCATGCCGCCGCCTACTACCGAGCCGAGGAGGGGAGCTCGACAGAGAAGGTGTTCTGGTCTCAATATGCTGAGGCCGGACACCTGGTGCCTTTGAGCGACCAGCTGAAGCAAATGGTCGAGCTCCACAAGGTGGCCGAACAGGCCATAAAGGGCCTCATAGTTCGGCTTTGGCCTGGAGAAGCTCTGCCTGGGAGCTACTTCGGGCTGGTGAGGCGGCTAGTGGATGCCTCTCCACGGCTTGAAGTAATCAAGCGCTCTGTCTGCATCGAAGGTGCCCGTAGGGCGCTTGCCCGTGCTAAAGTGCACTGGGGCAAGTTGGATGCGGAGAAGCTGGTGAAGGACGGGCCACCGCCGGGAAAGGAGCATCGCGTCTCGGAAGCGTATTATGAGGGCGTCCTAAAGGGTGCCCTCCTTATAGCGGATGAATGCTCCAAAGATGTAATATTTGAGTAAACTCGTATTTGTGATCCTGTACGCTGAAAACTTGTTCATATGCGCTAAGCAACGCTTTTGAATTTAAAATTTTACCTTCTGTGCGACCGTTTATCAAATTTGAGAGATGGCGAGTCGTCGGCTTCTGCCCCCATGCCACGAGTGCTGGGGTGTTCGGGATAAACATGAGCGCTCTTTTTCCCATTCTTGAGTCCTTCGAGGGAGGCGCTCAACACAACGAACAAGGAAATCGGACTATAATGCTTGAACACTCTCACTTAGCCATAGAATTCTATAATTTTAAATTTCGGTGAAGCCCCTAGTGTTCGGAAGACCGAGTTCGGGGCGCTATCCACGCCTAGGCCGGACAAAGCCGACTCCTCGCTCTAAGCGGCATAAGTCTTTAGGGACTTGAAAACCTCTCGAACAGCGAGCAGCTCTCGCCTCATCATGACGGCCAGTTTTAGCTTTCTCTACTAAGGTGCTTAGCCCAGCTCAACTGGGGCACAATCGCAGTAGTTCTCCTAGTGCTACCTTAGCCGATATAACGGAACGTAAGGTACCAAAACATAGGAGCCGGGCAAACCCAACTATTGACCCAAGACATGATTCGGAACCGATGCATATAATGCTATAAGTTCGGGGTGCCACACTTGTGAAAGTGTTCGGACTTCTCACACCGTATTGTGGGGTACTTAAGCCCCTGGCGTATTGGCCGTACCAAAGTGTACGGGTGCAACATGTCATTAATGAACATATATTTGTAAAAAAGAGTAATGCAATAATAGACGGAAGCTATGCATTGTTTATTTAAAAAGGCTGCGATCAAAGCAGAACGATACAAATAGTGCAATAAGCAAAAGATGGGACTATTTTAACATGTCCTTTCCAGGGGCGAGCTGCGGAATGTTATGTGAAACAGGTATACTGCTCGTTATAGAGACCACCTTAGAGTTCCATAGTGCGGCGTAGCTTTCTGCTTCCCTGGTTGTATCGTTTGTGCGGCAATTGTACTGCTGGACAGGCCTTCCGAAGAATGGAGTCCTGAAAATAAGAGAAAATTAAGAAATCGACAGCCCCTAGTGCGGTTTAAGCCGCGTGTCGGGCGTGCCGTGATGGTGCCCCTCCCCCTGTGCCCATGGTATTTCCAGAGCGTAGTTATGTACGCGCAACACTGGTTTCGCAAGTTCGCGAGGGCTAGGGTTGGGGCCGCATTTCTATGCTTGCTCGGATCATGCCAGGCGGTCTTGTTGTAGGTTACTTCGGGCGCGCTTGACGGTGTCCAGGCGTTTAATGGCCGGACTGGAGAATTGGCTTGAGAGGCTGCTTTGTACTTCCGCTGCGATAGGCGCCGTATGCTCCTCCGTTCAGAGAGAGCGTTCGGTGTTTCCATTGACCGTGATGACTCCTCGAGGGCCTGGCATCTTGAGCTTGAGGTATGCATAGTGCGGCACCGCATTGAACTTGGCAAATGCGGTTCGCCCGAGCAGTTCGTGATAGCCACTACAGAACGGGACTATGTCGAAGATTAACTCCTCGCTTCGGAAATTATCCGGAGATCTGAAGTCCACTTCAAGTGTAACTGAGCCTGTACAGTTAGCCTCTACACCTAGTATGACGCCTTTAAAGGTCATTCTAGTGGGTTTAATCCTCGAGGGATCGATGCCCATTTTCCACACTGTATCCTGGTAAAGCAGGTTCAGGCTGCTGCCGCCATCAATAAGGACTCTAGTGAGGTGAAATACGTTAATAATTGGGTCTAGAACCAATGCTGCGAATCCTCTATGACGGATGCTAGTGGGGTGGTCCCTTCGATCAAAAGTGATCGGGCAGGAAGACCATGGGTTGAACTTTGGGGCGACTGGCTCTATCGCGTATACGTCCCTTAGAGCACGCTTCCGCTCCCTCTTGGGGATGTGGGTTGTGTATATCATGTTCATTGTCCGCAATTGTGGGGGAAAACCTTTCTGTCCACTGTTATTCGGCGGCCGGGGCTCCTCCTCGTCATCGCTATGCAGCCCCTTGTCTCTGCTTTCGGCATTTAACTTGCATGCCTGCTTGAACACCCAACAATCCCTGTTGGTGTGATTGGCTGGTTTTTCGGGGGTGCCATGTATCTTGCATGAGCGCTTGAGTATTCGGTCCAAACTGGACGGGCCCGGAGAATTTCTTTTGAATGGCTTTTTCTGCTGACCGGGTTTAGAGCCTCTGAATCCGGCATTAACTGCCGTATCCTCAGCATTGTCGCCGTTAATGCGGCGCTTTTGCTTGTTGCGACGCGACCTGCCACTGTTGTCCTTGGTATCCGAATTACCAGGGCTCTTGGTCATGTTATTGCTGCGAGCTAGCCAGCTTTCTTCTTCCGCGCAAAAGCGGGTCATAAGTGTCGTGAGGGCTGCCATGGATTTCCGATTTTCCTGTCCTAGGTGCCGTGCAAGCCACTCATCGCGGATGTTATCCTTGAAGGCTGCTAGGACCTCTGCGTCCGGACAGTCGATGATTTGATTTTTCTTGGTTAGGAACCGTGTCCAGAATTGTCTGGCCGATTCCTCTGGCTGCTGAATTATGTGGCTAAGGTCATCGGCGTCTGGTGGTCGCACATAAGTGCCCTGGAAATTGTCAAGGAATGCGGCTTCCAGGTCCTCCCAACAACCAATTGATTCTGCTGGCAAGCTGTTAAGCCAATGCCGAGCTGGTCCTTTAAGCTTGAGTGGGAGGTATTTGATGGCGTGTAGGTCATCACCGCGGGCCATGTGGATATGAAGGAGATAGTCCTCGATCCATACCGCATGATCTGTTGTGTCATCATATGATTCGATGTTCACGGGTTTGAAACCCTTAGGGATTTTATGATCCATTACTTCATCTGTGAAGCATAGTGGGTGTGCGGCGCCTCTGTATTGGGCTATATCACGACGCAGCTCAAACGAGCTTTGTCTACTGTGTTCGGCTCGGCCGGATTTACTATATCCAGAGTGACGATTACCGTCTCGTGCCGTGGGGATATCTCTAAGGTCTGGCGCATTTTCCCGTGCCTTGGTATTTTTTGAGCGGCGCCGGGGTGCGGCTTGAGTAGAGGGCCGAGAGGCTTCTCTGCCGTGGCCACGGGGTGGCCGATCGGCCGCATCATGCGCTGGTGATGTAGGTTTAGGTGCTTCCTCCTCTAGTTGGGGTAGCAACCTGCGCTTTGGGTAGCTCTTGGAGGGGTGTTCGAGTTCATACTCTTCGGCGCAAGGACTTCAGTCCATCTGTCGGCTAGTAAATCTTGATCAGCTCTAAGCTGTTGCTGTTTTTTCTTGAGGCTGCTCGCCGTGGCCATAAGCCTGCGTTTGAAACGCTCTTGTTCGACGGGATCCTCCGACACGACAAATTCGTCGTCGTCGAGGCTTGCCTCGTCTTCGGGGGGAGGCATATAATTATCGTCCTCGACCTCTCTGTCTCCCGCTCTCTCTTGAGGGCTGGCTTCTCCATCCTCCTGGGCTGAATCTTGTTGGAGGTGGTTGTCTTCGGCACTGTCCGGGGTGTTATTATCTCCCGTGCCAGAATCACCGTTTTTGCTTTGGCGGGATTTAGAGCGGCGCCACTGACGCTGGCGCTTAGGCTGCTTCTTGGAGGGGTCATCCTCCGATGTTCCATCGCCATTGCCTTCTTTTGGGGTGTCCACCATGTATATATCATATGACGAGGTGGCTTTCCAGTGCCCTATAGGCGCTGGTTCTTGATCGTCTCCTGCATCGGTGTCCAGACCGTCGATGTCTTCGGAGTCGAAGTCGAGCATGTCGGTTAAATCATCGACAGTGGCTACGAAGTGGGTGGTGGGTGGGCTTTGAATTTATTCATCATCCGCATCTCAACCTTGCTGACCATAGTCTGGCCAGGGCTCTCCTGATAAAGAGAGAGACTTTAGTGAATTCAGAATATCGCCGAAGGGCGAGTGCTGAAAGATGTCCGCGGTGGTGAACTCCATGATCGGCGCCCAATCGGGTTCGATCGGTAGGGGCGCGGAGGGCTCAGAGTCTGGAGAGGAGTCCGGCTCCTTGGAGTCACGGGCTTCGTAGAGAATAGGGCTGGTCTTCGGCTCGATCGCCGTAGAGATTGCAGCCCCCGAGGCGGTGTCCAACCACCCATCCTCGATTGGTGCAGTTGGATCGGAATTAAGGGTCAGAGCTAATGCGGGTGCGGCCTCCAGGGCACTGTTCGGCGGCAGAGCTAGATCATGCCCATCGTGACAGTGCGGCGCGCTCGGCTGCGGCTTGAATCCGTCGAAGATCAAGTCTCCGCGGAGGTCCGCTGTGTAGTTTAAACTTCCAAATCTGACCTAACGACCAGGGGCGTAGCTTTCGATTTTCTCCAGATGGCCAAGCGAATTGGCCCGCAGTGCAAAGCCTCCAAATACGAAGATCTGTCCAGGGAGAAAGGTCTCACCCTGGATCGCATCGCTGTTAATGATCGGAGAAGCCATCGGGCCTAAAAGTGACGACACAGAGGAACTCTCAATGAAAGCACCAGTGTCGGTGTCAAAACCGGCGGATCTCGGGTAGGGGGTCCCGAACTGTGCGTCTAGGCGGATGGTAACAGGAGGCAGGGCACACGATGTTTTACCCAGGTTCGGGCCCTCTTGATGGAGGTAAAACACTACGTCCTGCTTGATTAATATTGATGATATGGGTAGTACAAGAGTAGATCTACCACGAGATCGAGGAGGCTAAACCCTAGAAGCTAGCCTATCGTATGATTGTTGATGTGTACGTTGTCCTACGGACTAAAACCCTCCGGTTTATATAGACACCGGATAGGGTTAGGGTTACATAGAGTCGGTTACAATGGTAGGAGATCTACATATCCGTATCACCAAGCTTGCCTTCCACGCCAAGAAAAGTCCCTTCCGTACACGGGACAAAGTCTTCAATCTTGTATCTTCATAGTCCAGGAGTCCGGCCGAAGGTATAGTCCGGCTATCTGGACACCCCCTAATCCAGGACTCCCTCACCAGGTATCCCGACGGAATTCGCCGAGCACAAATTACACGTCCGATCTGATGCCAAACCAGTCAGACAGCCTTTACGCCGCTTGTCAAAAGAGAAGAGGAGAGTTGTTGGAGAAGAGATAGCCCGGCTGCTCGCAGCCGGCTTCATGATGGAAGTATTCTTCGCAGAATGGCTGGCCAACCCGGTTTTGGTACAGAAGAAGAACAAATAGTGACTAATGTGTATTGACTACACAAGCCTCAAGAAAGCATGCCCCAAGGACCCGTTTGCCTTGCCAAGGATCGACCAAGTGATAAACTCCACAGCCAGATGCGCGCTGTTGAGTTTCTTGGATGCATATTCATGGTATCACCAGATCAAGTTAAACCTAGCCGACAGGCTGAAGACTGCCTTCATCACGCCGTTTGGAGCTTTTTGCTACCTAACCATGATGTTCGGCTTGAGGAACGCCGGCGCCACCTTCCAACGATGCATGCAGAAGTGTCTCCTCAAGTAGCTCGGCAGAAATGCTCACGTCTACGTGGATGATGTGGTGGTAAAGACGGAGAAGCATGGAACACTGCTGGAAGACCTCAAGGAGACCTTCGACAACTTGCGCCGATTCCATATCAAGCTCAACCCGGAGAAATGCGTCTTCGGAGTACCAGCCGGCCATCTCCTTGGTTTCCTGGTCTCCGAACGCGGCATAGAATGCAACCCTGTGAAGATCAAGGCGATTGAAAGGATGGAGGTACCCAGCCGACTACTGGACGTACAAAAATACATCGGCTGTTTGGCGTCCGTTAGCCGATTCTTCAGTCGGCTGGGTGAGAAGGCGCTTCCCCTGTACCAACTCATG